>NW_007267386.1:0-808 GCF_000164805.1 Carlito syrichta | reverse complement strand
TCTTCCCAAGGTATGTACTCTGGGGGGGTGACCCAGCCATGCCAATCCTGGAATGGAATTCTCCTATTGTGACTGACATCCAGAATCCACTTGGGTTTGTCTCTCTCAGTTGTGACCCAGCTGTATGGGTCTAATGTTCAGAGAATTGCTAGGGAGGAGAGGGTTCGGGACAGCCCCGGACTCATCACTGATCTCTCTGGAGTTTATCCTTGTCTTTTTCTGGCCACACCCTTTGTCCCATGGCTTGATCAGGATAGGGGGTGGGGTACCTGAGACTCAGCACTCATCAGGTCCCTCTGAAGTTTGTACTTTCAGGATATTCCCTCTGGGTCACAATCAACCCCTGAGTAGTTGATCTGCCAGTCACAGAGATCGGGTCTGTTGCTCCATGGTGAGCAAGTCAGAGCACTTTCTTGCCCTGCCTTTAAGATGGTGGTGTAGTGCCTCTCTTGTCCTCTCCAGTAGGACTCTGCCTTTAAGCTCCCTCTGCAACCTCTGCTGCCAGGTACTAAAATGATGAGGCAGAGCCTGGGGTTGGTAGTCTCTCCCCACCACTTCTTCACAGGAAAACTTTTGTCCATTTAAAAAACGGCTCTCAGTTTCTGTGACCTGGGAAGAGCCAGGGACCAAGCAGAGAAGGTGCAGCACCAGCTTTTGCACCAGTGGGGCCCTGGCACGAGCCCCCACTTATTCAGTCTCTCCCAGTCTTTCTTCCCAGGAAGGGTTTTGTTGATTTTTAAAAAATAGTGTTCAGTTTCTGCATCCCAGAAATCACTAGGGTCTGAGCTGAGCAGGTGCAACATCCCCA
>NW_007267385.1:0-756 GCF_000164805.1 Carlito syrichta | reverse complement strand
CAGAGAGATTGTAACACTGAGGCCCTTATAGGAAATGGCAACTTTATTACGCTAACCGTCACAGCGGGCTCAAGGAGCTAATGCATCTAAATTGAGGTTGAGCCCCCAGAACAGGAGAAGTGGGGTATTATACCCTTGTTTAGGAAAGGGAGGGGGTCGTGTTGAGTAATTATATATTGCTTTTGGAATTTTACACAGTTGTACTCAGCAAAATCAGACTTTTCAAAGAACAAATGGTTTTTAGGAACTACAGGGTTGTAAACCACCAACTTTAGAAGAGGGGTTTTGGATAAGTTTGTGAATTAGTTACTCTTGTATTTCCATGAGATGGCCATTTTCTGGTCATTTGGCCTTTTTTAAACAAAACCTGTCTGGCCCCTGGTGGGTCTTTAAAGTTTACACCTTTGCCTTTCAAAAGGAAATACCTTTAACTGTTACCAACCCCCCTTTCTGCCACATCATTGTGAGTGAGAACATTTAGTACGCAGCTCTTTGTTTCTGAGAGAGATCATTCAGTATTATAAACTGATTCCATACAGTTTGCTGTTAAATTCATGATTTTGTTCTTCTTTATGGTGGCATAATATTCCATTGTGCATAAGAACCACATTTTTTTTCTAGTCCTCTTTTTAATGGGCAGCACAGTTCCATGTTCTTGCTATTGTGAACCATGCTGCAATAAACATGTGTATGCAAGTATCTTTTTTATACAGTGACCTGAGTTCTTACAGGTATACTCCCAGTAAGGGGATTGTG
>NW_007267384.1:0-571 GCF_000164805.1 Carlito syrichta | reverse complement strand
GAGCCTTGGATGTGAGACACCGAGACATCGCCAGGCAGCCGATGGAGGCGACCTCCGGGTGTCCCCTAAGGTGAGTGACAGGCTTCCCCGGGGGAAGAGGTGGGAGGGCCCCTGTTACAATAATTCACTACGTGAACCTCGCGGACGGGATGTCAGCCTCCGGTGTCCCGTGAAGCTGACCGCTCTCCCTCGACAGCACCCCGTCACTTGCCGCTTTTGCTGCCTATATCTGCTTTCTCAAGGTCGCATCCTCGGGTTCTGTGCTCAACGACATCTCGTGACTAGCAGTTTGAGGGCTGACACTTGTTTTCTCAAGAATTGCATCTCAAGGCCATATCATCATCATCATCATCCCCGGACCGCTTCTTCGAGGCCACGTGACCACCAACCTCTGCTTTCTCTAGGCTCTGCGTGCTACGTGACCACCAGATCCCGGCGAGGGGTGTACAATGGGCCCACAGAAACAGACGGGTGCTGGTTTCTCTTTGAATACCATCTCCTCTCGTCTCCCCTTTAACCGATGTATTTTTCTCTAACCGGTCAGCCCGTCCTCTTTTGCTCCGCACTGCCT
>NW_007267383.1:0-385 GCF_000164805.1 Carlito syrichta | reverse complement strand
ATCGATACTGATCAATCCTCGAAATATTTTAATGGCACTAGTTCTAGAACAATAGGTATAAAAGCTGTGATTTGATCCACAAATTTCTGAACCCCGACCATAGTAGAGACCTGGTCGGGTTGATGTGAGTGTGGTTTGGTTCAGGCGTCCGGGAATGGCATCAGTTTCTAAGCCTAAGGAGGGTACAGCTCATGAATGAAGGACATCTTCTGATGAGATTAATATTCGGATGGGTACTTCTATGGGTAGAACTACGCGGTTATCAACTTCTAGTAGTCGAAGTTCTCCTGGTTTGAGGTCTGTTGTAGGGACTATATAGGAGTCAAAGTTTAGATCTTCATAGTCTGTATATTCATAACTTCAATATCATTGATGTCCTATGGTT
>NW_007267382.1:0-683 GCF_000164805.1 Carlito syrichta | reverse complement strand
CCACACACAAAAAAAATTTATACAAATATTCACCATAGCTTTTCTCTATTAACAAAAACTGAAAACAACTCAAAATTGTACGGTATGTGAATGACTTAAAAATGTTAGTATGTCCATACCACACACACACACACACACACACACAAAACTAATTGGCAATACACACAACAACCTGGATGGAGTTAAGGACATTATACTTTGTGATAAAAAGTGAAACTCAAGAGATCATCATTTTAAGTAAACTGACTCAGAACCATAAAACCAAGCACCATATGCTCTCACCCACATGTGGGAGCCAAACAGTCACAAGGATGCAAATGACAGACACTGGGATGCTAATGGGGGTGGGGTAGGGCTCAGAAACTACATACAGGACACAATGTTCACTACCTATACATGTCATACATTTGTGTGTAAAATAAATAAATAAACCCCAAATCTAAAATTAAAAAAATTTTAGAAGGGAATATGCCATTTGATTCAATTTATATAAACACTCTTAAGGTGACAAAACTATAGTCACTTTAGGGATGGAGAAAATACTTTGGTTGCCAAGGGACAGGGGATTGGAGGAGTGAGATACAAATATTAATGTAGGGAGATCCGGTGATGAATCAGTTCTGAATCTTGGCTGTGGTAGTGCCTAATCAAATGTACACATGTGACAAAATTGCACAGGACTA
>NW_007267380.1:0-821 GCF_000164805.1 Carlito syrichta | reverse complement strand
CATGATCACACCCAGCCTTCAAATGAGTGAGGAAAAAATCACTTCCCACATTTCCAGAAGGGACTACAGGTGCAGCTAAGGACTGCCACAGACAGGGATGTGTCCAGGCCTGGGGCAAGGTCTGCTGAGGGATTTCTGGGAGGAAGTGCCCTATCAGATATAGGGGAATCCTTTTCTTTCTGCTGGCCTTTCTCCCCACTTGAATATGTTTGTGTTAGGATGTGATTTTTGGGAGCTGCAGCAGCCACCTTGAAGCCAGAAGGCAACACCAACAGCTAAGTATCACAGAGAAGGAGCATAGAATAGGTCTGAGCAGTGGTGACACTCTGGAGCCCCTGCACCAAACTCTGATCTGCACAAATTTAGGCTTTGTTTATGGGACAATGGAGTCACTTTTCTGCTTAGGTCATGATTAGTCATTTGATTACTTGAAACTGAATGAGTCCAAATGGATACAATCACACTTTTCACTGGAGCAGCTGGAGGTTCGCTTGACAAGTACAGTTGCTGACAAACTGCTAGAGCCCGGTACACAGAGATTATTTGCAGAGTCGAAGTGCAGGGACATGTCCTTTCACACTGCCTTAGTGCCAGTCTCTGTGCTTTGTCCTGGGTCATGGGGATGCAGCTAGCCTCAGGGTTAGTTGGCAACACCACAGGAAAGCTTTCACTTCTGCAGTTGGAAAAGTGGTTGGTCAAAGGCTCAAGACTGTGGTCTTCATGCCATATGTGGGCAGAGCCTCCCCAAGAAGGGTCCGATGCAGAGAAAGAGGAGGGGAACATAGGAGGAGAGGAGTGTCTGTTAGGAGCCCAGGACCCAG
>NW_007267379.1:0-642 GCF_000164805.1 Carlito syrichta | reverse complement strand
TCCGAAAAGGGAGTGCGGACACAGAGTAACTGGGTCATTGTCAAGAGTGGAACACGAGAGCAACCCCTGGAATTCGGCAGGTCATCATCAGAAGCATCAATGAGATGCAAAAATGAAAGACAAGATGAAGAACGATCACACCTGGGTGGACGTTGCCTTTCTGGTAGGTAGCTCCACCCAATCCTTCAACCACACTGTCTGCAGGGTCCACTGCTATCCTGGCAGCAGCCTATGGCGCCAGAGATGACAACTTCCTTCCCCAGCCACTGCTTGCTTGCCATGCTCTTGCTCTTTCTCATTCTGTGGGCGAGGGTTCGCCCCAACCCGGGGTGTGTGTGTGTGTGTGTGTGTGTGTGTGTGTGTGTGTGTGTGTGTGCGCGCGTGTGTGTGTCTGTGTGTGTGGGTGAGTGTGAGTGTGTGTGTATGTCTGAAAATGCTCGGAGGCCTGTAGCGTCCCTCTCCGGTGGACCGCACCAGGAGTCTCCGTGAAACTTCCTCCAGGACTGTGCTCAGTGTGTTTGGCAGTGGGTCTTCAGGGTGAAGCACTTGGTGCCTCTTGCCTCCAGAGTCTGCTGCTCAGGAGACCTGGGAGTAGCAATTATCGCGCTCTTCCCACTCCTCCACCCATCGAATTTTGTCAAT
>NW_007267378.1:0-644 GCF_000164805.1 Carlito syrichta | reverse complement strand
GATGCCAGGTCAACATTAGCAGTGGCTAAAGTGAGAGTGCAGTGAGAGAAATGGATGCTGATATATAGCAGAGGGACAGACACAGAGGTGCCACTATTGCTGTTACACTGGAACCTGGGCAGGAAATGCTGTAGCATGCCCACCATTGGGCAGCAGATCAGTGCCCTGGGACTTAGAAGTGAAATCCACATCTCTCTGGGATTGATAATCACAAACCCAAAGGACATCACTTTGAGTGAATGCTCCCTGGAAGGACAGGGCCAGTGCAGAGTCCCAGTCACCCCATCCCCCATTCTGGCAAATTCATGGGACAATGGGTTCAATCAGAGGAGGAAGACCTAGCCAGAGAAGGGGGGGATACTCATATGTCTCCATTGCATGGACATATTGTGAGATGGTGGGAAGCTGGTCTCAGGGTCCTACACCCCAAACGTTAGACATTGCAGTCTGAAAGTAGCTTCTGAATCTTAGTGCCCCACAATACACCCTATTCAACCTTGACTGCAAAGACACAGCACAACTTCTCACTTCCAGTCCCATCTCAAAATAAGACCATCAAAGTCCCTGCTCAGGGAAGGAGAACAGACTGAGCAAATAACAGAAGTGGAAGCTTCTTCCTCTATCACTGAATAATGGAATTAAAG
>NW_007267377.1:0-660 GCF_000164805.1 Carlito syrichta | reverse complement strand
GGCGATCCTTCCACATCAGTCTTCCAAGTAGCTGGACATACAGGCACACGCTACCACGCCCGGGTACTTTTTTGATTTTCTGTAGAGATGAGGTCTTGCCAAGTTTCTCAGGCGGGCCTCGAACCCGCGCGCTCTGGCAATCCACTCACCTCGGCCTTCCAAAGCACGGGGATCACAGGCTGAGCCACCGAGTTCGGCAAGAAATATTTTTTAAAGATCATGTATGAATTTAGACTGTATCTCAAAAGTATTGATCTCTTAGATAAGATCAAATGTATATACCACAGTATTCTTTATCTTGAGGGCACGTGACTATACATGTATATGCATGTAGCACACGTGTACATGTGTACTTGTTTTTGGAGGTGTTTTCTAAATAGGAAGAGGCAATGAACAACCATGTTGTTCTTTCAGACTTGATCCCCAAAACTTTTTCTTTCTTCCTTTTGTGGTGGAATCTAGGAAAGAAAATATTGTCATTAATAGAAGCTGTAATAATGACACATGAATATAAGAACTTTCTACTTGAAAATTAATCTATGGGATTTTTGGCTGTGTCTATTACCAAAATCGCTACTCTTTAATCATAAAACACAAACAAGGAAATATGATCCTTGTCTGTCCTGCAGGTCTAGCTCATGTGAGGAAAAAAGTCTAATC
>NW_007267376.1:0-771 GCF_000164805.1 Carlito syrichta | reverse complement strand
GTAGGTAGTGTATTATTAAAGTTCATAAAGGAAACATGGAATTTATATATACTCATCAGGAACCTGCATCTACATTATGTTTTTAGCTCTATAAATACGAATGCTGCAGGCAATTTTTCCATAATATGTACACAATTCATCTAGCCATTCATTTTTCTGATAAATAGCAAAATATGAAAAACAAAATAAATGAGTATTTTGATTTATTTTTGTTACATGGTATACTTAGTGTTTTGTAAGCCTCTTCTAGGTAGTTTGCTCTGTGAAAGTGTAGGTAAATATTGCACTGATTATATTGAAAAAATATTTTTTATTTTTAGTATATTTATTTATTTATTTTTGAGTTGGAGTCTCACTGTCATCCAGACTAGAAGTCACTGGTTGCCTCCAGCCACTGCTGTCTCGACCTGCGGGGCTCCGGCGATCCTTTCACCTCAGCCTTCCAAGTAGCTGGAAGTACAGGCGCATGCTACCATGCCCGACTAATTTTTTGATTTACTGTAGAGATGAAGTCTCGCCAAGTTGCTCAGGCGGGTCTTGAACCCACGGGCTCAGGCAATCCACTCACGTCGGCCTCCCAAAGTGCTGGGATCACATGCTGAGCTACCGAGCCCAGCAAGAAATATTTTTTAAGGATCATGTATGAATTTAGAGTGTATCTCAAAAGTATTGATCTCTTAGACAAGATCAGATGTCTGTGCTACACTATTCTTTATCTTGAGGGCATGTGACTATACATTATGCATGTAGCATATGTACACATGTGTATTC
>NW_007267375.1:0-743 GCF_000164805.1 Carlito syrichta | reverse complement strand
TCATATATACCTGAGCATTTATATATAGCAGAAGGTAAAATATATGCCATTACTGTAGCTTGCAAATATCTATAGCTTTTACTCTAATGGTTTATGCTATCCCTCTCTGCTGTATTCCCAATGCCACTAGCCAAGACCAAATAGTGTTCCATTAACTCAACTGATAAGCTCTACTGTCTAATTTTTTGCTATAGTATTTCATCACATAATCCATCCTTTGCTTGATTCATGAAAACTCAAATTTGAACACGTCGCCTCTTCCATGGCTCTGCATCACATAGAGAATAAATATGAAATTTTCCAATTAAAAGATCTTTACAATCTGTCATCAGGCTACCTTTTCTAGGGTCTGTGTTGGCCACTGTTCTCTTCCACTTTCCTGGATAGTTTAATTCCTAGCTGCTATGAATTAAGTCCAGGACACACTTTTCACACTGCTCCATCACATTTTTGTATAAGAATAGCAGCCTGTGCTCAGATGTGGAGGTCCAGTCTCCGCTGATCAGGGTCTGAGTTGGGGGGAGAGAATGAGAAAAGAAAGAGACAGAGAAACAGCAGGATTGGGAGGGTCCTCTCCCAGGTAGCTGAGAGAAAGAGAGAGAACTTTTCAGTTTTATCCCACGCCTCTTATACAGGACAAATTTCTCACAAAGGAAGGCCAAACCATACAGGCAGGATATGTTAATATCTGAGTTAAATCACACAAGCAGAGTAAGTATCAATGACTAAACTATGCATATCTT
>NW_007267374.1:0-735 GCF_000164805.1 Carlito syrichta | reverse complement strand
TAACATGTCAAACAAATAACAAGTGGCGTCAGGATACTCTTTTTAGTATGCACCTATTTTTAAAAATAAACTTTTTAAAATTTTTAAATAATTCTATGCACTCAGGAAGTTAGAAAAAAGTTAGATGCTCTTCAACATCTTGATAAATCCATCTTAAACTGAAAATGCTGTAAATTTAAACTGTATCTGCTACACTTGCTGCTGAACCTCAGAACTGAGCAACCTTACCTGCAATGTGCTCACTAAATGACAGTTGGGCAAAATCATCTAACACAAGACCTGCTTCATGGTGAAGAGCTATTTCATGTAATTTATTGAATACTAAAGATAAAAATCAAGATGTCTTATGAGTACTTGAAGTATGGTTTCACTAAGTGCCTGTCACTTTTGCACCATGGTAAAGTTGGAGAATTGTTATGATGGACAATTTTAAGTTAGGGATCATTTGTACTTACAGTCCTGTGTATCCTTCACCCAGCTTCCCTTAATGGTAGCATTTTACCTGACCAACTGTAGGTCAGTACCAAAGCCAGGAAACTGACATGAGTGTAGTAGGGCTAACTAGACTACAGAACTTATTCAATTTTTTCACCATTTAAGTTACGTGTGTGTGTGTAGTCCTGTGCAATTTTGTCACATGTGTACATTTGATTAGGCACTACCACAGCCAAGATTCAGAACTGATTCATCACCGGATCTCCCTACATTAATATTTGTATCTCACTCCTCCAATCG
>NW_007267373.1:0-869 GCF_000164805.1 Carlito syrichta | reverse complement strand
AATAAAGGCTAACGATGGATAGAAAACATGCAAGTCAATATGTGTTTTTTTGTGCTATGTGAACTAAAGGGAGGAAGAATCTTCTAATTCATACAGAATATATATTATATAATGCATATCTCTCCTGTGTGTGAGTGTGTGTGTGTGTGTGTGTGTGTGTGTGTGTGTGTGTGATTTCTTGAAAGAAAAGGCATCAGGGAGAAGAAATGTCAAATAGATATTTTGAATTGTGACCAAAAGCTTATGTATAACTAGGTTTTCTTTTCTTTAAAGAAAACAACATGTATGTAGAAGGACGATTCTTTCTAGAGTAACTAAGAATTTCCAATTGACAAAAGAATTTCTGTTTTCTTTCTTAGTGAGAAAAGAATATGATTTCCAAATCTGTAAGCTCTTGGTGGCAACTCCAGGGATTTGTTTTAGATATAGATTCAGCTATCAATCGGTCTCTTTTTCCTCAAAGAGGCATGAAATTCTTGTGCTTCTTGGGTTTGCTTAGCATAAGTAGGAAAGGAATGGTGGTATCATTTACCTGTGTATTCAGGAATGCAATGATTATTAACAGGTTGCCATTTTCAAACAGTATTTACACATCTTTTTTCCCCTTGTTTATTCTTTCTGCCCAGAGCGTCAGTTACAGAAATTTCAGTCTTTCGCCTCCTCCTCTCTCCCTCAGTCTTCTGCAGTTGTAGTTGTTACTATGAACATTACAATTTAATATGGAGTCTGCTCCCAAGCCCGATGCATTTCATCAGTTTCATCTGCTTTTCTAAGGTTGTAGAGTCTCAGAGGATCCCACAATCACATGGAAGTATCTTCTGTCTTAATATTTGTAGACAAAAATAAGAATAAAAATCAAAACCACAACG
>NW_007267372.1:0-611 GCF_000164805.1 Carlito syrichta | reverse complement strand
TTTGATAACGTTTTTGAACTTGCTTTGTTTCTGTTATTTTACTGATTTTTTTTCCCTATTCTGTAGACTTCCCATTTGTGTATGGGAAAAGTACATCAATAGGGAGGTAACTGTTGAACTGTGTGTTTGTATGATTATCTGTATGTTTTAGTTTTTTTCTTTTACTCTTTTCTGTCTTTGTGTCTCTTTTCATTTGTTATGTGGTATGTCTGTCTGTTTTCCCTCTTACTCTTCTCTCTCTCCACCTTCCTCTTGCCCCTCTCCTTCCCTTTTCTATTATTTTCCTTTTTCTTGCCTCATTTTGCTTGCAGGGAGCAAACCCATACCTCCACTGCATGGACAGATTATAAGGCAGTGGAAAGAGGGTTCCAGGGTGCCCATACACCTGTCAGTGGATAGTGGGATCTGCAGGTAGATTTTGACTCACAGGTTTCCCCTCAATTAAATCTGAAAACTCTAAAAAGTACAGCCTCCAACCCACAGTCCAGCTTCAGAATTGAACAAAGTCACAGGATCCACATAAGGAAGAATAGGAGATTGAGCAAACGGAAGTGAAAGCAACCCTGCCATCTCTGAACAAAGAAAATAAAGAATAGGGGGAAAAATATGGG
>NW_007267371.1:0-795 GCF_000164805.1 Carlito syrichta | reverse complement strand
GTAAACTCCTTCAATGTACTGTTGTAGAGCACTAATCTGCTAAACTGTGTTTGTTCACTTTTGAATTCAGATTTCAGTTGTTCACTTTGAGTACATAATTTTACAAGAAGTGAAAAGTGTTTTAAAAACATGGGAGGAAGAAGACAGGTCAGAAAGAAGAAGATGAAGCATATATCTATGATGTTTTGATGTTCCTTAACTTAGACTCCCCCCACCTCCACATTCGTACAGGGTAGATTGAAATAACTGCTGTTACCTGGCACAGAGTGCAACAATTTTTATGTATATGACTGCATGTTTTTTCATCTGAATATAAGTTACACTTGGAAATTTGCATTTCATATTTTGGTCGTCGAAGAGTTTGGTTGTCCACCATTTAAGGCAATGAAACATTCATCATTAATAGCTAGCAGGTTTCAGTAAAATGTCCTTAAGGCCATAGTTCCACTCCAGCAAATAACTGTTCAGATTTCTCTGTACCGTGGGCTCTGGCCTGAGTTGGAGTCTCACTCTGGGATCCGCGCCCGAAGGCAGTGGCCTCTCCCGGCCACCGCAACCTCGACCTGCTGGGTTCCATTGATCCTTCCGCTTCAGCCTTCCGAGGAGCTGGCATTACAGGCATGTGCTACCACGCCCGGCTGATTTTTTGATGTATTGTAGAGATGAGGACTCCCCAAGTTGCCCAGGTGGGTCTCGAACCCGCGGGCTTAGGTTATCCACTCCCCGCAGCCTCCTAAATCGCAGGATTACAGGCTGAGCCACGGAACCTGGCTTTCTTCTGTTATTGTTTGGAGA
>NW_007267370.1:0-859 GCF_000164805.1 Carlito syrichta | reverse complement strand
AATCATGTAATTGCAGCAACATTGATGGAACTCTCTTGACCATTATCTTAAGTGAAATAAAGCAGACACAAAAAGACAAAAATAAAGTGTTCTTATTTATTTGTGGGAACCAAAAGTGTGATCACATGGAGGCTAGTAAGTGGGAAGACAGATAACACACTAGGAAGGGTGAGGCAGGGTAGGGGAGAGGATGAAAGAAGTGAGTTGAAACATAGAGACATACAGTGAGATAGAAGGGATACATTTGATATTCAATCGCAGAGTAGAGTGTACTTAACCAAAAAAGTATTGTAATTGGCTGATGGACAGCTACATATCCTGAGCTGATCACTTCATATTATGCACGTGTAACAAAATTTCACACCTACCCCATACATTCATACAAATAAAAATAAGAATAGAAATGGAGATATGCAGGCTCCCCCCACCTCCCGAAGTGATTTCTCTTCAAAATACTAGATTACCTTCTCTTTTTCACTATGGCCAATTGCTAATGACTACCATGAGCTGGACATATTTCCAGGCTCTGGGAATGCAGAAGCTAACAAGAGGTTGTGCTCAAGAGTCCAGGACATGGAAAACAGCACTGGCCCTGCTCTGTGGAGAGTGGGGAGGGGTGGAGAGCTGCTGCTATGGGGTCCCTAGGGTTCAGCTGACTTGGCTCCATCAAGGATGTCTTCAGAGCCAAGTTGTGAGATGGCCTTGTAGGATTTGAGGGGCCAGCCACGTCATAGACCATGAAGGACTTTTTGGTTGGAGAGCCATGTGCAGGGGCTCAGCAGGCTTTGGAGGTAGAGGGGGTGTGAGGATCCGCTGGTGAGTTCCGTGCTGGGAGGAGGTGAGCCCAGTGTTGTGGGAG
>NW_007267369.1:0-760 GCF_000164805.1 Carlito syrichta | reverse complement strand
GCATTTGTAAGATTGTTTAACAGAATATACATGTCACCCTTTTGTCATGTGTTTCAACATGTTTCTGGTTGTCATATCTTTAAATTTTGCTGTGTTTGTCATGTGAACAATTTCCATTGTATGCAACATGAATCTGTGACAATATGATTAAGACTGCTGCTTTTTAATTTGTGCTTAAAACTTCTTACCCATTCCAATGAGTTATTGTCTACATTTTCTTTGGATATTACAGTTTTCATGTCATTTTCTAAGCTTATTTAGAGGTTATTAGGAAATGGAAAGAAGAAGGCAGATTTGAGAGACATTTAAAATTGACTGCTAGATGGTCTGGGAGGAAGGGAGAAATGTGAATGGGGAGGGGGTGGGGAGGAGAGAGAGAAGTCAAGGAGGCTGTCAAGGAAGGCACCAGTAAGAATGGACGTCATTACCATAACAAACAATAACAGATGGTGGTGAGGATTTGGGAGAAAAGGAATGCTTTTACACTGCTGGTGGAAATGCAAACTGGTGCAGCCTCTTTGGAAGACGGTGTGGAATTCCTGAAAGAACTAGAAATTGACCTTCCATATGACCCAGCAATTCCTCTATTGGGAATATTCCCGGAGGAACTCAAATCATTCTACAAAAAAAGATACCTGCACGCGTATGTTTGTTGCACCTCTATTCACAATAGCAAGAACATGGAACCAACCGTGTTGCCCATCGAAACTGGATTGGATTTTAAAAATGTGGTACATAAACCGGGCTTGGTGGCTCACCG
>NW_007267368.1:0-786 GCF_000164805.1 Carlito syrichta | reverse complement strand
GGCTCCCATCCAAGCTCAGCCACCCGATGTTAGGAAGTGTCTCTCCCCTTACAGAAGACTGTCAGTCAGCCTTGCTGTGGGGAGATGATTTAGAAGGATTTCATGCCTATTCAGTAGAAAACTACAGGCTTTGATGATCAGAGAAGGGAGATGCGAATATCAGACTTTGTCTCCTAAGTCCCTGAAGGACCTCAAAACTCCTGTGGCACAATATGGAGCAACAGCACCATTTACATTAGCTATACTGGAAACTATTTCACAAGAGGCCTTGACTCCCTCTAATTGGCATATGGTTGCTAAGGCATGTTTGTCGGGCAGAGAATATTTGTTATGGAAGACCGATTTTTGGGACAGATGCAAAGAGCAAGCTGAAAGAAATAGAGGAGATGAACTGAATAGGATTAATCTAGACATGTTTGTGGGCCAAGGAGAATACTCCTCCCAAGAGGCGCAGATTTTATATCCCCAAGCTGCATATGGTCAGATCAGTGGAGCGACATCGGGAGCATGGCGTCGATTACTGTCAGCTGGAGTTAAGACAGAGCAGCTTTCAAAAATACATCAGGGACCTGATAAGCATCACCAAGATTTTGCATCTAGATTGTTGCAGGTTGTAAGTCGAATAGCGGTAGATGAACAGGTAGGGACTCTTGGTAAAACAACTGGCCTATGAAAATGCTAATTCTGCCTGCCAAGTGGCCATTCATCCCTATCATAAAAAAGGGGATTAAACAGATTATATTCGCTTGTGTGATGATATTGGGCCTGCCTATATGCAAGGGATGG
>NW_007267367.1:0-922 GCF_000164805.1 Carlito syrichta | reverse complement strand
TGGAATTCACCACGTCGTCATCAGAAGCATTCAGTGTGAGACAAAAATAAAAGACAAGATGAAGAACGATCACACGTGGGTGGACGCTGCCTTTCTGGTAGGTAGCTCCCCCAACCCAGCAACCACACTGTATACAGGATCCACTGCTCTCCTGGCAGCTGCCTATGGCACCAGAGATGACAACTTCATTCCCCAGCTACCACTTGCTCGCCATGCTCTTGCTCTTTCTAATTCTGTGGGAGTGTGTTCATCCCTGACCCGTGTGTTTGTGTGTGTGTGTGTGTGTGTGTGTGTGTGTGTGCCCGCGCATGCACGGAGGTGTGTAGCGACACTCTCCGTGAGCCCACACCAGGATTCCCCTGGAAACTTCTCCCAGGACTGTGCTCAATGGGCTTGGCAGTGAGTCTCCAGTGTGAAGCTCTTGGGGTCTCTTCCCTCCAGTCTCTGCTGCTCAGGAGACCTGGGTGTAGCAATTACCGTGCACTTCCCACTCCTCCACTCCTCGAATTTTTAAATAGCTCTGCGTACTGTCTTTGTGTATGTTTGGCACTTCTGAGTCAAACATTCTATGTGAGTTTGCATGGCGTGTCCGACAGGGATTTGGGGTAAGGGGGGTATTCATGTGGGACTAGGTGTCTGCCTGTCTGTTTGTCTCGTCTTGTGTATGATGGATGCACACTGATATATGCCTGTTTTGGTGTGGATCTTATGCTGTTGTCTGCAGGCATTGTTCTCGGCTCAATGGTGGTGTGTACATTCCTCATACATGTGTGCAATTCCTACAGCATGTCTTTCGGGTGTGTTTGTGTGTGTGTGTGTGTGTTTGTGTGTGTGTGTCGGTGTGTGTGGGATGTTGTGACAGTGTCATTTGATTGCAGCGGGAAGATGAGAAGAGAGTACAGCTAGCTAGTATTGTTGGCTT
>NW_007267366.1:0-383 GCF_000164805.1 Carlito syrichta | reverse complement strand
AAAAAAAAAAAAAAAGGGGGGAAAGAAAGAAAAAAACTTACTAAAACACAGAAAATAAATTCAAAAAGACAGAACAAAACCTTCAAGAGATGAGTACAAAAT
Source organism: Carlito syrichta (assembly GCF_000164805.1). NCBI lineage: Eukaryota > Metazoa > Chordata > Mammalia > Primates > Tarsiidae > Carlito > Carlito syrichta. The sequence goes on along the minus strand of NW_007267366.1, from coordinate 281 downwards.
CAAGAGGCCTAACATAAGAATAACCGGAATCCATGAGGCAGAATGAGAAACAGAGACCACATAGGAACAAACTTTACATGAGATCATTCAAGAAAACTTCCCTTATGTAATCAGTGATACAAAAATTCAAACACAAGAGATTCAGAGAACCCCCGCAAGACAACAAAGGAGAAGACCAACTCCTAGACACATAATAATTCGCCTAAATAAAGTAGGCACAAAAGAAAAAATCCTAAAGGCAGCAAGAGAAAAAGGCCAGATCACCTACCATGGAAGACCGA
>NW_007267365.1:0-810 GCF_000164805.1 Carlito syrichta | reverse complement strand
ATGACAGAGGGTGACTCTGTCTCCAAAAATAAAAGAAAATAATGATATTGAGTGGTCTGTTTAATAACATAAAATTATAAAGACAGATCCGTTTTTTAAATTATATGCAAAAAAACTTTTTTTGTAGGACGGGCTCGGTGACTGAGACCGTGATCCCAGCATTTTGGGAGGCCGAGGCGAGTGGATCGCCTGAGCCCACGGGTTCGAGACCCACCCCGACACTTGGTAAAACTTCATCTCTACAATAAATCAAAAATTAGCTGGCCGTGGTGGCTCACGCCTGTAATTCCAGCTACTTGGAAGACTGAGGTGGAAGAATCGCCAGAGCCCAGCAGGTCGAGGCTGCGGTGACCTGGAGCGTGCCACTACAATGCAGTCTGGATGACAGAGTGAGACTCCTACTCCAAAGAAAAACTATGATACAGAAGCATGTAAATGATGCCTTCTGCACCGGACAGGACCCAGTGTCACTGCAGCTTCTGTTGGAATAGAACCGAGTAGGAATGATTAGCATGTTGATGCCCTTTTGTGGTGTTGCTCTCAGGACCAAGTAGGAATGACAAGCAGATTGATGCCCCTTTGTGGTGTTGTTTCAAGGACCGAAATGGAATGTGAATAAGATGGTGGCATTCCTTTGGGAGTCTAAGAAGTAATTCTGAAGCAGGGAGCCCAGGCAAACCTTCTCTACAGTTACAGCTATCGTATTACATTCTGGGACAGGGCAGGTATTTATTAAGTAGGCAGGGTGAACAGCAGATACTGTTTGGTGGAAAATGTCATGCATCGTGACTAGTCAAGGGTAGAACTGAA
>NW_007267364.1:0-785 GCF_000164805.1 Carlito syrichta | reverse complement strand
AATTCTAGATATTAATTAACATTGTTGCTTTTGTCTTTAATAAATTGCATATCAGTATGCATGGTAGGGTGCAGCTTCAGGTTTTTTTAAGTTTGTCCAAGTTCTTATTTTTCAGTTTCAGGCAGTCTCATGCACTCTTTCTAAAGATGACTAACCAGTGGGCTCATAGAATTGGGGAAAGTTAGATGATAAAATAAAATTGAATGAATCAGAGAGTTGGCTAAGATTAAGTTAAGATTTAAGTGATGCTGCATTTTCTACCAAAGAAATGATTCTTTCCACCGTATTGAAGTAAGAAAAATGAGACATTTCTGGTAACCAATGGGATGTCATGCCACCAAATGTATATTTACTGCCTAAGTGTTTCTTTTATATTTCCACTCTTTTTTTTTTTTGAGTTGGAGTCTCACTCTATTTCCCAGACTGGAGTGTAGTGGCCGCTCCCGGCCACCGCAGCCTCGACCTGCTGGGCTCCGGCGATCCTTCCGCCTCAGCCTTCCAAGTAGCTGGAAATACAGGTGTGAGTTACCACGTCCGGCTAATTTCTGATTTATTGTAGAGGTGAGGTCTCACCAAGTTGCCCAGGCGGGTCTCGAACCCTTGGGCTCAGGCAATCCACTCACCTCAGCCTTCCAAAGTGTGGGATTATAGGTTGAGCCACCGAGCCCAGCTAACATTTACATTTTGGCAACAAAGACCTCGGATAAGTGTGCACTTCATTTACAATGTTCTGCTGATGCAGAAACCAACAGATCAAACATTTTATTCCATCTTGAAAAATACGT
>NW_007267362.1:0-744 GCF_000164805.1 Carlito syrichta | reverse complement strand
TCTACAGATGAATTTTAGAGGCACACAGTTCAACACAAAACATTACCTGCTTAGTAATTTTTTATTTTAATTTTTTTTTGGTTTTTTTTTTTGAGTTGGAGTCTCACTCTGTCACCCAGACTGGAGTGACTGCAGCCTCGACGTGCTGAGCACCAGCGATCCTTCCGCCTCAGCCTTCTAAATAACTGGAACTACAGGCACGTGCTACCATGCCCGGCTGATTTTTTGATTTATTGTAGAAATGAGATCTCGCCAAGTTGCCCAGGCGGGTCTCAAACCCACGGGCTCTGGCAATCCACTCACCTCAGCCTCCCAAGGCGCAGGATTACAGGCTGAGCCACCGAGCCCGGCTTATTTTTATTATTAATAATAATAATTTTTATAGTCCTGAGGTCTTGCTGTGTTGCTCAGGCTGGTCTCAGACTCCTGGGCTCAAGCACTCCTCTCTCATTGGCCCCCAAACTCTGGGATTACAGGTGTAAGCCATTGTGCCTGGCAAGAATTATTTATATTAAATTTTCTCTGTCCAAATAGGTGGTATGGTTTCTGTCTCCTGAATAGATCCTTACTGATACAAGGGATTAAGACTTGAGAAGTCAAAGGAGGAAGTGATTTATCCTGACAATGAGGATAGAGTACAATGACTTGAACCAGTCTTTGAAAGTTGACTTGGATTTTGATAGATAGAGAATGTGAGTAAAATATGAGTTTCAGGAGACACTGAGTATGGTGACCAGGCTGCAG
>NW_007267361.1:0-801 GCF_000164805.1 Carlito syrichta | reverse complement strand
TCAGGGAGATCTCTGGTGGGGAGGTACAGGACTGTCTCTTCCCCAGGTATGAACTCTTACTGGGGTGTCACAGTCAGACCTATCCTGGAATGGAGTTCTCCTATTGTGACTGATGTTCAGGCTCCACCTGTGTTTGTCCCTCCCAGTTGTGGTCCAGCTGTGTGGGTCTGACATTCAGAGGATTGCTGGGAAGGAGGGGGTTTGTGTCAGCCCAAGACTCACCACTGATCTCTTTGGAGTTCTTCCTCCTCCCTTCTGGCCACACGCTTTGTCTCACAGCTGGATCAGGGTAGGGGATGGGGCGCCTGGAACTCAGCACTCATCAGGTCCCTCTGAAGTTTGTGCTCTCAGGATATTGCCTTTGGGCCATGGTCAAGCCCTGAATAGTTGATCCATCAGTCACAGAGATCGGATCTGTGGGTCCTGCACTTTCCTGCCCCACCTTCAATATGATGGTGGGTGCCTCTCTTGTCCTCTTCTGTGGAAGCTTGCTCTGTACACAGCCCTCTCCCGCTCTTTGCCAGCTGCTAAAGTGATGAGGCAATACATTGAAATCTTAAAATATTGCACCGTTGTAGATTTCAAGTAACAAAATGACAAGAGTTATTCCATCGTAATGGAAAAATAATCACAAGAATAGATAAAATTAGTTTCAGTTAATATTAAAACACTTCTGCTTGTTTCTGGAGTGTAGCCAATGTTTACATTCATAGTCTCTTAGCAAAGAGATATTGCTCTTAAAATTTTACATAATTTTACTTTGACACTTCTTATTAAGGGTATCATTTTATGTTAAAATAT
>NW_007267360.1:0-729 GCF_000164805.1 Carlito syrichta | reverse complement strand
CTTGGGTGTTGTTAATTAGCAGGCTTAGAGGTTATTTGGATATCATTTACCGGTTAGCAGGACCTACAACTTGCGCCCTCAGTATAAGTAACCGGTGCGTCCCTAAGCTGTGTGTTTCTTCCAAGGCTTGGAAGGAGGTGATAACTCCTTACCTCAGGTCTCTCTAACTTTCAGCTGTATTTTTAACTTACTGCTGGCCTTCCTTTTTGTGAGGGTACCATATTTATATTTTCTATGAATTGTGTTTATTTCAGTGGGAGAATGAGGTACTGAAACAGTGGTTCTTAGATGCGGTTGTTTGCCAAGGCTGACATTTCAAGGGAAATTGGGGTAAATCTGTTTTTAACCTAAGTAATGATGATAGAGGTTGCAGGATCTTCTAAAATGTCAGAATGATAAAATTGGGCATGGCCTCTTAACAGCATAAGAAAACTTGAATACAGTTTACCACCATCCTTGAAGGACTTCGAAACTGTTGCTTTTAGCTGATTTCTTGGGTCTTTTTGCTCTACCCAAACTCTCTTTTCAGAAATTCAGAAGAAATGATGTGTTGCTAAAGCAGATCACACACACACACACACACACACACACACACACACACACAGACACACACGCGTAGATTTACATAAAATCTTATTTCTAATAATAGACTATTTTAGGAGCAGTCTATAATTTGCTATGAAAGTCTGTGATAATAAGTGACTAATTCAAAAGATCAAATACTTTAAG
>NW_007267359.1:0-796 GCF_000164805.1 Carlito syrichta | reverse complement strand
ATCATAGAGACTGTCAGTGCTGACCTGTTTTACTGGCATTCACTCCCTAGGTACTTCTCTTACCTTGGGACTTGGGATCCTGAGAGGGAGAAAAGAAAACAAGCAAAGGCAAGTTCAGCGTCAGATCTGAAAAACAAAAATCCAGCAAAAGAAATTCCAGCCGTGAAACAATGTGGCCAGGAACATTCTAGGAGCAAGTAGGGGTAGAAAATGCTTCTTTCAAAAGCAAAAGCCTCTGATTTCATCCCTGGTGGCCACCCAGGTGACCTGGTCCTCAGAGCAGTCCCTGCCCCCCCCAGTCCAGCCTCTGCAGTGGACCCTGAAGGTTGCTCCAGTTTTTTTTAACAGCTCTCCTGTCGTGAGTAGGAAAACACACAGATGCTTCCACTTCTCTTTGTTTCATTTTTCATCTTGGGCAAAGTTTGGAGACAACAGCATCAGGAGAAAAATTTCATCATAGCAATAGAGATAGTCAGGGTATCCATTTATTTTGGCCCATCGGTGCTCAGGCACATCACACAGATGCTTCATGAGAGTCTTTGAGTTCAGTGAGTGAGTGTTTGGGGAAGGAGGAGAGGATGGTGCAAGGTGGGAGATGTTCCCATGGCACATTCACCCTTGTGTTGGCCATGCTGACCTCCCTGAACATTAAATCAGATCCCTTGAAATGAATGTCCCTTATGTTTTTCCTGCTTAGGTCATACAAATATTCTTCATCTCAGTCTTACACATGATATATTTTCTCGTTCTCTCTCCTAGAAGTAACAAATAAATAGTAGAGGCACACCTCCTGCAT
>NW_007267358.1:0-839 GCF_000164805.1 Carlito syrichta | reverse complement strand
AAATTCAGCTGTGCCCTAGTCCATACACAGGATAAATGACATGCTCCAATGCTATTCTGTGATAATTTGGTCAGGTCTCTGGATGGTTCCATTTAGAATTTCAAGAGCCTATTATTTTTGTTATATGCCATAAATATTAAGCAGCAATAATGAGGTCATATGTCTAACTTAATCATCTTAGTTAAATTTTCAATTTAAGAAAGACACATTATTACGTACTTTCAAGTGTTTCCATTTTTATTTCTAATAATGTAAGTACAAAATACTTGGCATTGGATAGTCTAGAAATGGTCATTGGTTGATATTCGGCAATTTGAAAGTAATTCAGAAAATCTTGATGGTCCAGCAAGCATCTGAGTTTAGCAGATTTGTTACGATGAGTTTCACAGTGCATTGGTGCTTAGAGTTTATAACTTGGAAATTCCTCAAGATATGGAAGAGTAGGAAGAAAACCCAAAAAATAAATTACCCTGGCAGTAAGCTGCTGATAGCTTAATGTGATTCTAATAGTTACTGCATTGCTGTAGAAGCAATAATCTGCAGAGTTTCCTAAATTTATTGTCAGGGGGAAAAAGCAACACCTATTGGGCAGAAATCCAGAAATTTAAGAGGGCATCAAATATCCCTCTGATGCTATCTCCTGCTGCTTTAATTTCAGCAACAATTCTAGCTTGTGATGATATCATTGAAGATAAACCCTGGTGATCTGAACTCTGGTAGTCACAGATGCTCTAAGGTAACATCTAATTAGGCCTGTCTGTAGGATGCTTATCAATTTAGAGGGAATAGCTTAAAAACATTTTGGCCTATGCAATTTATTTAAATTTTACTCATGAAAA
>NW_007267357.1:0-809 GCF_000164805.1 Carlito syrichta | reverse complement strand
TTTTCTATTTCCTACTAGTTCAATCTAGTAGGTTGTATGTGTTCAGGGCTTTATCCATTTCTTCTAAGTTTTCTTATTTGTTGACATAGACATACTTACTCCTAATAATGTCTAATGAGCCTTTGTATTTCTGTGGTATCAGTTGTAATGTCTTCTTTTTTATCTCTGATTTTATTTATTTGGTTTCTTTTTCTTTTTTTTCTTAGTTTGGCTAAAGATTTATAAAATTTGTTTACCTTTTTGAAAACCTAACATTCTACTTTGTTGATCTTTTGTATCTTTTCTTAGTATCAAATTAACTTATTTCTGGTCTGAACATTATTTTCTTTTCTTCTACTAATTTGGGGTTTGGTTTGCTCTCTTTTTATTTTTTTATTTTATTTTTTGTTTTTTAAGATGCATAGTTAGGTTGTTGATTTGAATCTTTCTTTTTTTGGGGTGTAGATATTATTTGTTGTACACTTTCATCTTCATACTTGTTTTGCTATATTCTGTAGATCTGGTATGTTGTGTTTCCGTTTTCATTTGTTTCAAGAAATTTAAAAAAATTTTTTCTTAATTTATCCTTTGACTCATTTGACATTCAGGAGTATTTTATTTAATTTCCATATATTTGTATAGTTTCCAAAGTTCTTCTTGTTAGTTATTTCTAGCTTTATTTTTGTTGTCTTTAGAAAATATATTTGATATGGTTTTGACTTTTTAAAATTTGTTGATAGTGTTTTGTAGCCTAACATACGGAGTCTCCTAGAGAATGTTCTATGTTCTGATGAGAAAAATGTGTATTCTGCAGCAGTTGGCTGAAATGT
>NW_007267356.1:0-737 GCF_000164805.1 Carlito syrichta | reverse complement strand
CCAGAGAAAGGGCACACCCACCCTTAGGAGAGTAGGGCGGGATAACCATGTTAAAGGCACATATATGAAGAGGATAAAAGTCTGTGATCCACAATTGAAAACACACAACCCCCCTGTTTCTTGCTATATCATAGACACATCACTTACTTTGTCTTCCACATTGCCTCTGAGCCTATGGTCACCAATCTCTGAAGGGCACTTGGCCTCCAGCTACTCAGAGGATAATGTGGGGAAGTTTGGCTGCCATTTCCATTGCACTGGATTGGCTTCAAGTCAACAGAGAGAATTTGAGGCAAAGGCACAGGGTGTGTTGGAGAAAGAAGAGGTAAATAAGCATCTGGTTCATCAAGGGCCGAGGACATGCAGTGCTTGAAGAGGCCCAGCCCTATGCACCTGACCAACAGTGCTATTATGGTTAATTGGAAGATGATGCCATCACAAAACTCCAGTAGTGTCAATGAGGCGTCCTCTCAATAGAAATCCAATCTGATGATATATTTTTGAGAGGTCCTACTCCTTAAGATTGTTTATCAGAGCTAAGAAATAAAATAAAATAGCAAAAAAGCAAAATGACCTGGACGTGAACCTCAACTTGGCCATTTGGTTGCTGCGTGCCTGTAGAGGAGAATCTTAGCCTGGAAAGAATGTCTATCTTCTCATCTGCTAAATTGGCATCATGCTGGATCCCTCCTACCATGGTTGGGGCTAATTAGACAAGACAGACAACATGAACTGGC
>NW_007267355.1:0-781 GCF_000164805.1 Carlito syrichta | reverse complement strand
TCAGAAAAGAGAAGGTGATCAGAGGTATCCAAAAAGGAAAAGAGGAAGTCAAGTTATCTCTCTTGCAGATGACATGATTGTGTACATTGAAAACCCAAGAGAATCTGTCAAAACCCTCCTTGCACTGATAAAAGATTTGGAAAAAGTCTCAGGGTATAAAACAAATGTGCAAAAGACAATCACATTTCTTTACACCAATAATAAACAAACAAAAACCCAAATAAAAAGCACAATCCCATTCACAATAGCCAAAAAAAATGAAATACCTTGACATTTTCCTAACAAGAGATGTGAAAGACTTTTACAATAAAAACTGCAAAACACTGCTCAAAGAAATCAAAGATGACACAAACAAGTGGAAAGTGTCCTAGGCTCATGGATTGGTAGAATCAAAATTGTGAATATGACCATCTTACTTAAGAGAATCTACAGATTTAATGCATTACCCATCAAGTTGCCAGCAACATTCTTTTCAGATCTAGAAAAAAAACAATATGGGAATTCATATGGAAACACAAATGACCAAGAATAGCCAGAAAAATCCTCAGCAAAAAAAAAAAAAAAAGCAGGAGGTATCACAGTACCAGACTTCAAACTTTACTATAATGTTACAATAATCAAAACAGTTTGGTATTGGCACAGGAACAGGCATATAGACCAATGGAATAGAATTGAGATTCCAGAAGCAAAACCTCAATTTCTCAACCAACTCATCTTTGACAAAGCCTCCATCTCCCACCACCAGGGAGAGGAGAACCTATTTAGTAAATGGTGCTGGGAA
>NW_007267354.1:0-609 GCF_000164805.1 Carlito syrichta | reverse complement strand
CACACACACGAAGGTCACGTGAGGAGAACACAGATATTATATTGATGCAGCCACAAACCCAGGGCACCAAGGGTCACCAGAGCCTGGCAGAGCCAGTAAGGATCCTCCCTGGAGTCTTTGGAGGGATTGTGGCCCTGCCCACTGCTGGATTCCAGACTTCTGGCCCCCAAAACTGTGAGAGGACAAACACTTGTGCTAAACCCCAAGTTGGTGGCGATTGCTGCAGCAGCTGCATGACATGGTACCAGTCCCTCCTTATCCATGATTCAGACCCTTTAGGGTCCTGAGTTGAGACATTGTTCTATGCTGCCTGGCTCTTGTGTTGGAGTTTGGGGTCTGTAGGGATAAAGCAACCCCCACAGGCTTGCTTAGTCTGAGGAACAGTCGTCCCTTGGGCCTCTGGCAGTGGCAGTGACCAGGTCAGGCCCTGACCATCCTCACCAAGAACTGCCCAGGCAGTCCTCAGGGAGGCTGTTGGCCTCACTGACACTCAGAACTGACTGTTCTTCTGCGAGGTCCTTATTGAGTGACTGCTGTATGCAGGGTCCTCGCCTGCCAGACTCTATCCCAGGAAACTCAGCAGGCCACCAGCCAGTGAACAGGTGGTTT
>NW_007267353.1:0-527 GCF_000164805.1 Carlito syrichta | reverse complement strand
TCTGTCATGGGACACGCTTTGCCCATGTGCAGCTCTACGCTGCCACCCCAGGGGGCGATGGGAACCACACAGTGGAGCACGAAGGCATTTTTTGGTGAATTCCCTGGGTGCATTATGAAATGTTTCTGCCGTTCAAATTTTTGTGTGGGAGGTTACACAATTGTTCTGCCAAACGCATTGACGGAAAAGAGCTGACTGCCTTGGTGGTGCTTGTTTTGAATGTCCGTATCCCATGGAAAGAGCAGTTTGAGAAGTGTGCTGCACTGTGAGGTTCTGGCATTGAGTGTGCGTGCTGTCATTCCTCCTTCCCACTTGTTCCCTTTTGTGTATTTTGCGCTCTACAGGGTGAGTGCTTTGGGGTGCGGCTTGTCAACCTCTCCCATGCGGGAATGCTCATCTCCCCTGTGCCACAATGAGGGATCTGAGACATTCACAGTTACTTGTGGGAAGGCATTATGTGTGACCCGGGGGAATTCTGAATTGTTCTTTCTTGACACATTATCCTGTCAGGGAAAGCAATGAGACTG
>NW_007267351.1:0-781 GCF_000164805.1 Carlito syrichta | reverse complement strand
TTCATTTAGCTCCCATGTATAAGTGAGAGCATGTGATGTTGGTTTTTCCGTTCCCGGGGTTAGTTCACTTGGGATGATGGGCTCCAAGTTCATCCCAGTTGTTGCCAGTGACACTGCTTTATTCTTTTTGATAGCTGAATAGTATTCCACGACATCTATATAACACATCTGTACTATCCGTCGATCGGCTTCTGGACATTTAGGTGATTCTACATCTGTGCGATTGTGAAATGTGTAGCAATTAACATGTGAGCGCAGGTTTCAAAAATAACACTTTTGCAGAAAGAGCCAACATCATTAAAAGTCAGGAAACGTCTGACTTTTGACAATAGGGAGTTAATTCTAAGATAGTGGTTCTCCTTCCCTAAAAATCTTTTTATTAGAAAGTCTTTGGTTATTTGGGCTCTTTTTTGCTTTAAGGTAAATTTCAGAACTGTTTTTTCTAACTCTGTAAAAAGTGGAACTCGTGGGTTGATAGAAATTGCATTGAATCTTCAGATCGCTTTAGGCAGTACAAACATTTCGGTGATGTCGATTCTTCCGATTCATGAACTTGGGAGGTCTTCAATTTGTCTGTATCTCTTTCATTTTTTTCAACAACATTTTGTATTTCTCTCTGTAGACATGCATCATCTCCTTATATAAAATTATTTCAAGTTGTGTGTGTGTGCGTCTTTGTTGTAAAAGGGAGCGTGTTCTTTTTTGGATTCAGTTGGAGTATCACTCAGTCGCCCAGACTGGAGTGCAGAGGCACGCTCCCCGCCACCGCAACCTCGACCTG
>NW_007267350.1:0-715 GCF_000164805.1 Carlito syrichta | reverse complement strand
TTTCATATAAACCAGAATGTAAAATGACTGCTTATGCTACTTTATGGGAATATCTCATCCACTATCTGTACAATTACATTTTAAGTAAAGGTTTGGTGACAATGAAGTTAGGACTGTGTAGCAATTTCTGGAAATCAAATTTAGATGTCTTTATGTCCAAGAACTTTAAAAAATCAAGAATATAAATGCTATTATTTTATTTGGTGATCATTTCTTTAAGATGAGTTTTCTGTTTCTTTTTGTTTTGTTTTGTTTTTGCCAATGGCTGCTGCTGCTTGTTTGCTTGTGTAATTTATTTTTAGTTAGCGATATACTACTTGGGAGTCATTGAGTGACTTGCTATTTGTTGTGTTGGAAATGAAATAATCCTTAATAGTTTTAAAACACTGATAATCCCTAAATGTATTTAAACTAATTTAAAAGTTTTTTCTCCCAATTTTTGGTGGTTAGTTGGTGTTATGCACATTACTTAATATGTTGTGTACTTTTACCTGCTCCAGTGAGTGAAAAATGACCCATTCTATTAATAACAACTTTTAATTTTCACAAGTTTGGTCTTTTGAAGTAATTGCTAAAGGGGCAAATTGCATTGTTCTTTAATCGCAAATTGAGGGAGACTGGGGAGATTTGTTAATTCTTTCATTTTATTCTTCCAGTAAACTTTATTTTTATTACATTAAATTATATTATTAAAGGCCCCAAGGTATCCATACAT
>NW_007267349.1:0-549 GCF_000164805.1 Carlito syrichta | reverse complement strand
GTATGGCACAAAGTGCCACAAAATCTAAAGACAAATGTTGCAATCAAGACAAGTATGTTCATAAAGAGCAATAATGAGTTAAGTAGATATCTATAATATACAAAGAACTCTCAGAAGTGTATAAAAGACAAACAACTCAGTAGGGAAAAAATTAAAAATTGGCTCTGGCAAGACAGTTCATTGTAATGAAAAATGTACTAACCCCTGGAATTTTATGGTAATCTCAGCTTTTTTAGAAATGCTCATGTCAATATACTCAACTAAATTCTCATGGATGAAATGATAGAGAACTTGAGAAGGCAGACAGCAGTGGAAATGTGTTGGGAGCTAATATCTATAGCTACATGATTGAGGCCTATAAAGGCCCATCTAGAAGATCGCCTCTGACACTAGGATATCATTAACACCTACAATATTGGCATATGAATAGTGACCGGTGTGCATACATGGCAATAAAATTTACAATTTAGGATACAAAACTTTTAAGTAAATCTCATATGCCTGATGGAAAGTGCACAGCAAAATTGTTTTATATGTCTTTGTCCCTTC
>NW_007267348.1:0-604 GCF_000164805.1 Carlito syrichta | reverse complement strand
TTTAAATAAATAAATAAAAATAAAAATAAAAATATCTAAGAAAAAATTAAAAAATTATTAAAATAAAATGACCAGAATCTTTTGAAAAAACTTAGAGGAGATGCTGATTTAAGAGGTAGGCAGTAAAATCATGTACCATCTTCACTAAGAGGCAGAAAGGAAGGGAATTTCAGCCCCTGGAGCTCAGGTGTGGGATGGACCAGAGCCCAGAAGGCCTCAGTCAGACTGTCTCATGTCAAGACACAAAAACTAAGGAACTGCAGGGTGTTCCCTCCCTGCCCTCTCCTCAAGAAACCCCAGCCTCTGTTCAGCACAGGTGGTGTGTAAAGACTACAGTTTGGAGCTGAAACTTGGAGCAAGAGCTCCAAGCCCCAGGTGCTAGGCCCTGAAGTGGGTTGAATGGTGACCCCATAACAAACATCTACATTCTAACACCTGAAACTTTTGAATGTGACTGTATTTGAAGAAAGGATCTTTGCAGATATAACACATTTGAGACTTTCAGCATGGACTTTCTTGAATAATACATTCTCCAGATGGACGCTAAATCCAATGGCAAGTGTCCTTATGAGAAACAGAAAAGGGAAGACAAAGATACACACAC
>NW_007267347.1:0-526 GCF_000164805.1 Carlito syrichta | reverse complement strand
TCCAACTCAAAAATAAATAAATAAATAAATAAATAAATAAATAAAAATAAAAATTTTGGGTTTTTGTTTCCAAACAAGGGCATGCTGGATCCAGATATGAATAGGACAAAAGTGGGCCTCCAAGAAGCACACAGCCGAGCAGACTGAGAGGTAGCCAGGGGACGTTTTATGCCCAGTACGTGGTGACTTGGGTGGGGGCAGGGAGAGGAGGGAGGTGGGTGGGGAAACAGGATCAAACTCTGGGATGCTGGAGGAAGAACAGGAAACACCAGATCAGTCATAGGAGGAGGGAGGGGAGGGCTTCACGTGCAAATTTGGTTTCTTCATTTTCTCTGCCCCCTCTGCCTCCACCCCTATTTATTTGGTCTATTTTACATTCTGGGATGAAAGTCCCTTTTTGGGGTCATCAGTTGATGGCCAGGAAGCCAAAGGGCAGGACCAGAATACGTGACTTCAGGTCCCCGTAGAAAGTCCCACATGGGCCCCGGGGACCAGTGACATGGCCTGATCTTCTCTCGTCTCGTCG
>NW_007267346.1:0-815 GCF_000164805.1 Carlito syrichta | reverse complement strand
TAGACCTCAATTTTTAATTTTTTTTATATTTAATTATGGGTACATGAATTATATGATAGATTTATAAATTTTATGGGGCACATGTGATGTTGGATACATGCATACAAGGATTAATCATCAAATCAGTGCAATTGGGATGTGTATCACCTCAAGTATTTATTATTTCTTTATGCAAAGAGTATTCTCATTCCACTCTTTTCGATATTTTAAAATAGAGAATGTTGTTTTTTATAGCCAGCCTTTTCTCAATCGAATACTAGGTCTTATTCATTCTAACTATATTTTTGTACTCATTTGCAGACTATTGATTAGACTTTTTTTCTCACATGAGCTAAACTTGCGGGACAGACAACGATCATATTTCCTTGTTTGTGTTTTATGATTAAAGAGTAGCGATTTTGGTAATAGACACAGCCAAAAATCCCATAGATTAATTTTCAAGTACAAAGTTCTTGTATTCATGTGTCATTATCAGCTTCTATTAATGACGGTATTTTCTTTCCTAGATTCCACCATAAATGGAAGAAAGGAAAAGTTTTGGGGATCAAGTCTGAAAGAACAACATGGTTGGTTCATTGCCTCTTCCTATTTAGAAAACACCTCCAAATATGAATACACATGTGTACGTATGCTACATGCTTATGTATGTAGAGTCACATGCCCTCAAGATAAAGAATAGTGTAGTATATACATATGATCTTGTCTAAGAGATCAATACTTTTGAGATACAGTCTAAATTCATACATGATCCTTAAAAAATATTTCTTGCTGGGCTCGGTAGCTCAGCCTGTGATCCCAGCGCTTTGGGAGGCCGG
>NW_007267345.1:0-718 GCF_000164805.1 Carlito syrichta | reverse complement strand
GCAGCTAAAGTAATAAAACTGGGTTAATCCTCAAATTGACAATCTAAAGTCCTTAATATTATTTGTTGCAATCAAGAAACACTCCCTTAGTCTGTCATCTCTTTTCAACTTATAAGTAACAATTCGAGGTTGTTCATGGAGACTTCCCGTTGCTAGGAAATACTGACACTTAGTTTTGGTACTATAAGTCATGATGGTGACTGGAGCCAAGGGGAAGTCTGTCCATGTCCAGTAAGTTCTCTTTGGAGCAGATCTGTCAGGCTTGTGTCTCCTTTTTGCCCCAATACATTTGTCACTGGGCAAAAATGTGCACCAATGGTAGGGCTTGAGTGTGAGGTGTCAGGATTCCTTCAAGTAAAAGTTTCTACTCAAATGAAAATTTAAAATACAGTTAGTAAAATGTAAGAAAAAACGAAGCCTTCTCAAATCCTTTGGGAAGCAGGTCAATGATAAATATATAAATAAGAGCCAAAAGTTTCATTTTGGGTAATATCTGTTGAGTGACATAATTATTTTCTCTATAATAGTTTAAATCACATACTAAAAAGGACACCCCCAAACCCGAATTCACTTATAAAAAATTGTGATTTGTTCTTACATGTTCAAAGTGCTCTCTGTTTGATGCAATATGCCTGTCAAGAACTTTTGCCACTGCTCAAATCAGTTTTTAAACTCATCAATTTTAATGACTTTTTTGCTTCTGCTGGTTTTGTTTTGT
>NW_007267344.1:0-776 GCF_000164805.1 Carlito syrichta | reverse complement strand
TCCCTAACCTGGTTCGCTAACCCTTTCTCCTTTCCATTTTCTGTTGACATCCCACGTTACTTGACATGGAATGTTTAATCTGTGATTTTTATATATTGGTTAAGTGCACTACTATCTACTGTGTGTGATATTGGCTGGACTGGAGGAGTGGCTTGAGCCTGCCTGCCTGACGCTCTTACTACCTGGTAAAAGGGAAGTACGAAGTAGCGTTGTCTCCTCGGGAACACCGTGTAGCTTGTGGCTTTTAAGATCACACCAGCCTCGGTAAAATTCTGACATTTTGGAACACTACAAATATGGGTGTACCTGGTCTGACCTCGTGCCACTCAGGATATAGAATGTAGAAGTAATTATTTTTAGAGTGGTCATCTCACTCTGTCGTTCAGGTTGAGTGCGGTGGCACAATCTCAACTCACCACCACCTCTACCTCACGGGCTCAGGTGACCCTTCCGCCTCGGCACCTCAGCCTCCCAAGTATCTGGGACTACAGGCATGTATCACCCCATGCCTGAATATTTATTTATTTTATTTTTTGTAAAGACAAGGTTTTGCTATCGAAAGGGTGTAAGTCGAAGTCAATATAGCCAAAAAGCTTGAATCCTTCCTAGGAAAAGGAGCAAAGCATTGCAGGAGGGTGTTGCAGCCAGAACCCGGATGCAGTATTACAAAGGCTACTCACACCGGGTGCAGTGGCTTACACCTGTAATTGCTCCCAGTACTTTGGGGGGTGGAGGTGAGAGGATTGCGTGATTCCATTGGTTCGAGACCAGCCTTG
>NW_007267343.1:0-738 GCF_000164805.1 Carlito syrichta | reverse complement strand
CACTCACCATATATATAACACAAGTGGCTATAACTAAAGCACATAATTATGTTTTATAAAATTTATATAAAGTGATACAACATGAGTTATCTATTTCTGGCATAAGGAGTCAAATTTGTAATATAGCAGCATTTGAAAAATGTATGTAACCAATCACTGTAATCTGAAATCAATGTATGATTATTACTTTGGCATGTATATTTTGTTATATGTTTTAGAATGTGTACAATATTTTAAATCTAGAAAGTTATGAAAAAGTATGTAAACAGCCATTTCAATCTGAAATGAATTCATTATTACTTTCACTTGTATATTTTAAATAATGTTTTAGAGTAAGTACAATGTTTTAAATCTAGAAAGCTCGCTATATTGCCTCATCTTAAAATCTTCAAAGAGCCAAGCTTCCATTTGAGAAAGCAAATATAACCTATTACATTTGATATTGCTTACTATACACCAGGCACTGGTCAAAATGTGTTACATATTTTAACTTATTTAACAGAATGAGGAAAATAATCTGTTTCAGCAACAGCTAAATAATTTTAAAAACCAAGTATCTGTCAGGACTCGGTGGCTCAGCCTGTCAACCCAGCACTTTGGGAGGCCGAAGCGAGTGAATCGCCTGAGTTTGCTGGTTCGAGACCAGCTTGGGCGACTTGGCAAAACCTCGACTCTGCAATAAATAAAAAATTAGCCAGGTGTGGTGGCTCATGCCTGGAGTTCTGGCTACCTGGAAGG
>NW_007267342.1:0-862 GCF_000164805.1 Carlito syrichta | reverse complement strand
GCGGGATGACAGGCTGAGCCACCGAGCCCGGCTCGAGGCCTCTCTGATAAGAAACCACTCTCTTCTCTTTCCCGGAAGAACTGCTCTCTTGAACAGCGGAGAGAGTTGTTTCAGATAGCCACACCGGGACATATTTTTTGAATTATTTTAGAAGGAGTCATTTCACGCCACACTTCAAGGCAAGTGCGGAGCAAAAGAGGACGGGCTGACCGGTTAGAGAAAAATACATCGGTTAAAGGGGAGACGAGAGGAGATGGTATTCAAAGAGAAACCAGCACCCGTCTGTTTCTGTGGGCCCATTTTACACCCCTCGCCGGGATCTGGTGGTCACGTAGCACGCAGAGCCTAGAGAAAGCAGAGGTTGGTGGTCACGTGGCCTCGAAGAAGCGGTCCGGGGATGATGATGATGATGATGATATGGCCTTGAGATGCAATTCTTGAGAAAACAAGTGTCAGCCCTCAAACTGCTAGTCACGAGATGTCGTTGAGCACAGAACCCGAGGATGCGACCTTGAGAAAGCAGATATAGGCAGCAAAAGCGGCAAGTGACGGGGTGCTGTCGAGGGAGAGCGGTCAGCTTCACGGGACACCGGAGGCTGACATCCCGTCCGCGAGGTTCACGTAGTGAATTATTGTAACAGGGGCCCTCCCACCTCTTCCCCCGGGGAAGCCTGTCACTCACCTTAGGGGACACCCGGAGGTCGCCTCCATCGGCTGCCTGGCGATGTCTCGGTGTCTCACATCAAGGCTCAGGTGGAATCTGCCGCATGTGTTTCCATCCCGGGCGCCCACATCGCGGGACTCTGTGAAGCAGCCCTGAAGCGCAAGCTGGACTTCAAGTCTGTGACTCACCCTCCCTCAG
>NW_007267341.1:0-849 GCF_000164805.1 Carlito syrichta | reverse complement strand
TTCTACCCAACTATACCATAAATTATTTACCTACGATCATACACTTGTCTTCAATTTTTTCTAATAGCTTCGGAAATTCATCAAACAAACGTTAGTTTGATTTCTATAACACTTTGGCATTTGATTAAAGTTGCAGTGATATCTAACACATTGATGGCAAAAATTATTTTGTCTTAGTGAAATTTAAAAACATTTATCTCCTGTCTTAATTTTCAGGAGTGACTGAATGTGTATATTCATATAATAACATAGATACGTTGTATTTAATTAATATTAAGTTGACAGAAATATACTATTTCAGCCAAAACATAACACACAATGCAATGTTTGTTTTCTAGCCCTTTGCTTCTTCTACTAGTCTGTGAAATCAAGCATTTAAATGATTTTTAGTAGAATATCAAAGGAATGAAGAAGGTTCACTTCCTTTCTCCTTCCTTCTTTATTTTCTTTGGTCGAACAAATTTCTTAAGAACTTGCTATCCATCTAACTGAAAGTAGAGCAGCGGACAATCAGAAATTGTTTAACCCTCATGGAGTTTGCCGATTATTAAGAAAGTAATCATATTAAGTAACAACTTTATCATGAATGCTGTGTAAGGAAAAGCCTTCAGAAAACTTCCTGGAGTGGCATATAAAGTGAACATTGAGTGAGAAAAAAAACTAAAATAGGTAAAAGGGAGATGAATGGAGGTGTACTGAAGTGTGCAAGTTGGGTAAATGCAATTCCCACTGTCACACCAAAGCAAAATGACTAGATCATCTTCAGGCACAAACATACACATATGCACATATTCACACATATACAACATCTTTACAACCCATATAATATACTCTGGCTGCACTATAAAA
>NW_007267340.1:0-587 GCF_000164805.1 Carlito syrichta | reverse complement strand
TATGGCTATTATTATTAACTCAGTTTAACTGGCATGAGTTTCTTCTTTTCTTCTAGAGGAGGGGGGTAGGTGGGGAAGTTATAAAGTAACAATAAGAAATGTAAAGATGTCTATTTCTATAGGCATGGTTAAGCGAGACATCATATAATAAGATTGCATTCAGAACTCCATTTTCTATACTTGGAAACTAAATTGCTTGTACCCAGTAGAGAGAGCTGACACTGCACAGTGACAGACAGCTTACATATATATTTGTTCCAGGGTTCAAAAGCTGTGCATTTACTGTAGTCATTGAGTGCGTGGGAGATGATCTCACAGATGCAACAAAAGTTTCCCATAATTGTATCCAGAAAGGAGTCATTTGGTTTTAGAAATCTAGAAATATTTAAAAGTAACCATTTTGGTTTTTAGATTTTCACACAAACTTTGTCAGAAATCTTTTTTTTTTTTTGAGTTGGGGTCTCACTCAGTTGCCACGACTGGAGTGCAGTGGCCGGGGCCACTGCAGCCTCGACCTGCTGGGCTCCAGCGATCCTTCTGCCTCAGTCTTCCAAGTAGCTGGAACTACAGGTGTGGGCTACCACGCC
>NW_007267339.1:0-686 GCF_000164805.1 Carlito syrichta | reverse complement strand
TAGATGCAGGAATACTGCGGCCCTGTCAGTCAGCCTGGAATACACCCCTTTTACCAATAAAAAAGTCTAACTCCAACAATTATAGGCCAGTGCAGGATCTGCATGAGGTCAACAGGTGGGTGATGGACATATACCCTACAGTCCCGAATCCCTACACATTACTTACTGCTCTGCCCCACCAGAAACATGGTACACAGTGTTGAATTTAAAAGATGCCTTTTTCAGCCTGCTCTTGGCCCCATGGAGTCAGGACATTTTTGCCTTCGAGTGGACAGACCCGGAGAGAGGCATCAACGGCCAGCTCACCTGGACGCAACTGCCCCAAGGATTCAAGAACTCACCCACCATCTTTGATGAGGCTCTACATGAGGACTTGAGTGAGTTCCATACAAAAAACCCTAACCTGACTTTGTTACAGTATGTAGATGATATCATACTAGCGGCAGAGGACCAAGACACATGCCTGCGAGGCACCAAGGACTTGCTGCAGACTCTGGGCACCCTGGGGTACCGCGCCTCAGCCGAAAAGGCACAAATCTGCAGAACAGAGGTGAGCTACCTGGGGTACAAAATAAATGAAGGGCAGAGGTGGTTGACGGACTCCAGGAAAGAGACAGTCCTAAAAATACCCCCACCTCAGAATGTCCGTCAAGTACGTGAGTTTCTGGGGTCAGCGGGTTTCTGTC
>NW_007267338.1:0-804 GCF_000164805.1 Carlito syrichta | reverse complement strand
GATGAGGTCTTGCCAAGTTTCTCAGGTGGGCCTCGAACCCGCGCGCTATGGCAATCCACTCACCTCGGCCTCCAAAGCACGGGGATCACAGGCTGAGCCACCGAGTTCGGCAAGAAATATTTTTTAAAGATCATGTATGAAGTTAGACTGTATCTCAAAAGTATTGATCTCTTTGCTAATATCAAATGTATATACTACAGTATTCTTTATCTTGAGGGCATGTGACTATACATATATATGCACGTAACACACGTGTACATGTGTATTTGTTTTTGGAGGTGTTTTCTAAATAGGGAGAGGCAAAGACAACCATGCTGTTCTTTCAGACTTGATCCCAAAAACTTTTTCTTTCTTCCTTTTGTGTTGGAATCTAGGAAAGAAAATACTGTCATTAATAGAAGCTGTAATAATGACACATGAATACAAGAACTTTGTACTTGAAAATTAATCTACAGAATTTTTGACCTTCTGTATTACTAAAATCTCTACTTTTTAATCATAAAACACAAATGGGGGTTTATGACCCTTGTCAGTCCCACAGGTCTGGCTCATGTGAGAAAAAAAGTCTAATCAATAGTCTGTAAATGTGTACAAAAATATAGTTAGAATGAATAAGACCTAGTATTCAAATGAAAAAGGCTGGCTATAAAAAAAACATTGTCTATTTTAAAATACCGAAAAGAGTGGAATTAGAATACACTTTTCATAAAGAAATAATAAATGCTTGAGGTGATACACACCCCAAGCGCACTGATTTGATGATTAAACATTGTATGCCTGTATCCAACATCACATGTGCCCCAA
>NW_007267337.1:0-712 GCF_000164805.1 Carlito syrichta | reverse complement strand
ACCCACTGTCCTATGCAGTGGGTCATGACTTGTCTAGGAGGATGTGGATCGAGTGAAGGGTTACCATCTCAGCATCTCTTTCATCAGGATAGGTTGATGGTAATGGTGATATCATTCCTTGCCTTTTGTCTTGGTGCAGGCACCGGGAGCGCATCTCCAACCGTCCTTTGTAACATTTAGTAGCATTAACAAATCATCCTTGGTCGTGAGGAAAGCTTCCTCACGTTGTTATTCAGAGGAAATGAACCAGTCAGTGGGACTGTGTTGCCTCATAGCACCCAGCTCAATTTTGGTTCAAAAGAGGAAAGATAGTAGCGAATTGAAGAAAAGGGAACACATGACAAGGTATATTATTACCAAACCAAGTCTGCAGCCATTCAGGGGAGTAGAAGAGAGGACAGGGACAGAAACAAAGAGTAGATTGCCCATTATGCCTTTGCTTATAAGTTAAGATGCTGGACTTTAGCATCCAGTGGCTGTGGAAGAAAAACTTGACCAATCACAGGTCCCAGTTATGAGTATGCTGTAGGAGGATAAAGAAGACTGTTTTTTGATGCTTTAGCATCAGCTTAAGAGATACTTGGCTTTAGCCAAAAGACTTTTCAGTCTTAGATGGAAAACTGAATTCAGAGTACTAGAACCTAGCTGGGAGAGAAGGAGGCCAATCCAGGGGTAAAGGCATCAGGAAGAGGATAGAGCCAGGTCATGTATA
>NW_007267336.1:0-796 GCF_000164805.1 Carlito syrichta | reverse complement strand
GGGGGTGATGCATTTACAAGTCAGAGAATATGTAAACTGCTGGCAAACCCCCAGCAGCTGGGAAAGGCATGAACCAGATTCTCCCTCAAAGTCCTCAGGGGAAGCAACCTGCTGACACTTTGATTTGGACTTCCTGCCACCAGAACTACCAGACAAGACACCTCTGTTCCTTAAACCTCTAAGTCTGTGGCATTTTGATACAACAACCTGAGCAAACTAACATGTTATGATGAATTTTTCAGCTAGTTCACTGAAAAGGCAAAAAGAAAACAGGAAGGTATTGCAGAGGCAAATAAAGGTAGCAGCTTCCACCCCACAGGGGATGAAAAAAAGAGGGAGGACACAGGGGAGGAACCCACAGACCTGAGACTCAAACCTGTGGGATGGGTACATGCTTGGCTGAATCTGGGCTCGCTGAGGAGCCTGAACACCCGGCTTGGTGAGCATTGGACACCAGGAAAACTGGACAAGCTTTTGCCTGGTGAAGTCACGTGGTTGTGGCAGCACTGAGGGTGATGGGAAAGGATCTGGCCAGGAAGGAAGAGGCCACAATGGAGAGATGAGATTTGCAAAGTCCTGGCTCCGTACTGCAGAAGACAGTGTTGAAACTGAGAGACAAAGATGTAATGAGCACATATCCTTCTTAGCATTTATTTTTGCCTTGTAGAATAACTGTCTGTATGTGTTCAACCATCTGCTTTAGTACTTAATGTAATGTAGCTTCTCCCCAGCACATGATATTGCCTTTTTCTTTCTTTCTTGAGTCAGGGTCTCACTCTATCACCCAGCCTGGAAT
>NW_007267335.1:0-1045 GCF_000164805.1 Carlito syrichta | reverse complement strand
GATAAAGGGAGCCTTGGGAAGCAATTGACTTTAGGTGTCTGCATGTACCAAGGAAATTTTTTTTTTGAGTTGGAGTCTCACTCTGTCACCTAGACTGGAGTGCAGTGGCCACTCCCAGCCACCGCAGCCTCAACATGCTGGGCTCCAGCGATCCTTCTGCCTCCTCCTTCCACGTAGCCAAAATTACAGGCATGCGCTACCATGCCCAGAGTTTAAGTCCATATGTAATCATCAGACCTGGAAAGGCTCCCCAGTCACTATCCCCCTACCTCATGTACCCCTTCTCTTTTCAAGCAAGGTCTTTGCAGGAGTTTGCCACTGTCCTCAGGAATCTTGAAGATGGACGGATAGGGATGGTGAGTACGTCGAGGGAGTAAGGAATGTGTTATCAGAACTGGGCTCAAGTCCAGACTATGCCACTTGAATATTTTGAGCTCTTGAGCAAGCCTCATATTTGTAGACTTTGAAGCCTTTTGTACATGGCAGAGAACTGCCCTGGTGGATAACTTTAGACTGTCATCGTTGTTTCTCTAAAGATCCACTGTAATGTCTATAGGTAAGGTATATGACTTAAGGGTAGATCTTTTGAATTATTTCACTTTTGGGGACTTAGATTCTCTACCAGTGGAATGGGAAAGAAGGTGCCCTACTCTGCTCCTCCCCCCTTCCACTGTATTAAACCTGTTCAAGAGTCCTTTGAGGGCCGGGCTGCTTCTTCATTTTTAATTCTGATGCACCTAACATGGTGCCTGCTACATAGTAGGGACCCAGTAAATAAGCACTTAGTAAATGAAGGTAACTGTGAGAATCTCTTCAGAGAGGCATTATTTAAGTATAAGAATCAAATGCTGATCTCCAAGTCTTTGTGCTAGGATATTCTGGGTGTGAAGTTATGAGAGATTGTCTAACCACAGGAAGCTCCTTTGTATATTCCCCCCAGACACCTCAGATCCCAGGAGTGAACCTTGGTTTGATATCCCCAGCTGGCTCCCCACTGGCTTACTCCTGGGAGGGCCTGTCTCTGTGCAGCAGCAATACCTCAGAA
>NW_007267334.1:0-778 GCF_000164805.1 Carlito syrichta | reverse complement strand
TTAGGATGGATCTCTGAAAATGAAATTCATGGACACAGGGCCTACACTTTGTTAAAAGCCTTTTGATAACTGTGGACAATTGAGAGCCCCCAAATTTATACTAACAGACATATGACAGTTCATTGGTTTATGAAAATTTCTTTTCTCCATGTGCTCACCAACATTGAATAATTTAGTGGAAAAGAAAGCAAAAATAATTTGCAAACATATATTTGATAAGTTTAAAATGTCACAAGTTTCATTAGTGTTTATTTATTTATTTATTTATTTTTTGAGTTGGAGTCTCACTCTGTCGCCCAGACTGGAGTGCAGTGGCCGCTCCTGGCCACCGCAGCCTTGACCTGCTGGGCTCCGGCGATCCTTCCGCCTCAGCCTTCCAAGTAGCCGGAATTACAGGCATGCGCTACCACGCCCGGCTGATTTTTTGATTTATTGTAGAGATGAGGTCTCCCTGCCCAGGCGGGTCTCGAACCCGCGGGCTCAGGCAATCCACTCATCTCAGTCTCCCAAAGGCACGGGATTACAGGCTGAGACACTGAGCCCAGCTAGTGTTTCTTTAACTACAGAGAAAATGCAATTTTTCTTTTCTATTTTTTTTATTTTAAAGATGTGGGATACAATTCAGGTTTAGATATTCAAGTGTTCAGAACATTTTTTTTTCTTTTTTGCATTTGCTTCAACTTCTTATTCAATGTTCTGAAAATGTGTCATGCAATGTTACAGCCACTCACCATGTGTGATTATTAAACTTAAGTGTAGGTATGATGAAATCCAATTG
>NW_007267333.1:0-568 GCF_000164805.1 Carlito syrichta | reverse complement strand
CCCAAATGAAACGGTTTTTAATAACCACATTCCAAAGGAAGCAGAAGCCGGGTGCGGTGGCTCACGCCCGTCATCCCAGCACTTTGGGAGGCTGAGGAGGGAGCATGGCTTCGAGCCAGGAGTTTGAGACCAGCCTGGCCGGCATCGTGAGGCCCTGTCCCCGTGTCACGGTCTGAGTAACGCTCGGCTGCTCCTCCCGATGCCAGTAACTCAGAGGGGCGGGGAACCGGCAGAGAGAAGTTTATCTCTGAGTTCGAATCCAGGGTGCAGAGCCAGACTCGAGGTCTTTCAAAACGGTCCCGCTCCCCTTCTAGACTTTTACAGTTCGCTTTTACGGTCCAGAGTCGCCGGGACCTCCACGTCAGCCACATGACCGGCAGAGCAGGGACGAGCGCTTGAACTTCAGCCACGTTTATCGACAGCGAGTGATTTTTTTGGTCCAGACTTCCCGGTGCCAGGTATCAGGCGTATCTCACAGCTTTGACCAGTAGGGCCCGGCAGAAGCCTTCATCAAGCTCGCCACAGGGTAAAGGGCCTAGGACGGCACGCATCATGCAAAAGCCATACG
>NW_007267332.1:0-671 GCF_000164805.1 Carlito syrichta | reverse complement strand
TGAGATCCTCCCAGTATATTCCCAGCAGGGGGATTGCTGAGTCATATGGAAGTCATTCTAGAACTTTTAGAAATCTCCACACTGTTTCCACAGAGGTTGTACTAGTTTACACTCCCACCAACAGTTAGAAGTATTTCCTCTTCACCACATCCTCTCCAGTATATGTTGTTTTTGAGTTATTGATGATAGCCATCCTGACGGGAGTTAGGATCTCATTGTGGTGAAAAGGTTTTTTAAAAGTACAGGCATAGAAGAAAACACAATCCTTAATTCCCTCGGTGTATATCCATTGCCCTTCACATTTACTTCACATAAAAACAAATTTTGTATATGCTGATTCAATTTACACAAAAATAAGTCATGTTATTAGGCCCCTGGATGGGATAACTGTGTTGGTTTCTAAATAATGTAGGTGTCAGTAATTTGCGTAATTTGTCTCAGAATGAAATAAATCTTGTTGATATATTTAGCAAATAAAATTGTGTACCCATTTTAATCTTTTAATCAAGTAGAAAGAAAACAGAGTTTGAAAGAAGGAGACCCTCCTCACTTGCAAAGAACCTACCAGTCTGTAAAGTTAGGACCCTATGAAATGGGTAAACGAAATCTATAAATGATTGCCAATCAATTAATTCAAATAGGTGAACAATGAAGATCTTTTTAATGAAAAG
>NW_007267331.1:0-802 GCF_000164805.1 Carlito syrichta | reverse complement strand
GTGGGCACAGGACCCAGAGGGTTCTAAGCCTCATCCAATCGGGGATAAATGATTCCAGAATGAGAGTATACACAGCAGGTGCAAAGTGCTACTGCCAGATTGTTTGTGTATGATGCTCCCTCTTCCTGCCTTTGATAGAATCTGCACACACAGTGGAGTGCAGTGTGCTGAACCATTTTGGGTTCAGACTGCTGCTTGATTCCTAAATTGAATTCTTTTTGCTAAAATAAACTTAAATTTGTGCTAAATTTAATGTGTGTAAAGTTTTTATTTTAACTGATTAGTGTGAGAAATACGATCTGAAGTAATAATAGAACTCTCATCATCCTCCGGGGTATGGGGTGACCATGCAAAGTTGCCGACAGGGCCTATCGATCTCTCACAGCAGTTTGGGTCCTGGGTAAGTTCTCATTCACATTTTGAAGCTCCAAGAATTTTATGTTTTGAGCTCTGTGAGTTTGGACATTTTCTAAACAAATCTAGACTGTGTTCAGAAGTTTCTGAAATAGTAAATAGAACCAAATAAGATATTTAAAATAAATGTGTTGTCCTTTGACAGTTCTGGCAAAACAAATTCCCAAGAGGCCCTGAGGAATGCAGAAAAGGGCTAGCTGACCCCTTTGAGAGAGTGTCTTCCTTCTGAGGTTTGCGAGTAAGCTCTTCTAAGACAAAGCTGCTATTTTTGTATTGAGTCCTCATACACTTGGCTTTAGAATCCAGGGTTTTTTGCTGTGAGAGTGTGTGTGACCTTGGGGTTGGTGTTGAGAATCATTTGTGCCATGATCAGTTGTGCTGCGAGATG
>NW_007267330.1:0-788 GCF_000164805.1 Carlito syrichta | reverse complement strand
GAGCCCCGCAGCTCGAGGCTGCGGTGCCGGGAGCGGCCCCCGCACTCGGGTCTGGGCGACGGAGTGCGACTCCGACTCCAAAATATAATAATAATAATAATAATAATAATAAAAAGAGGCCTCGAAGCGTGCTCTCATGGTCTTGGGCGGACGTTCTTCCCTTGGTAACTCGACTCACCGTCTTCTGAGTCCACAGAACCGGGAGACTGAGTAAAAGGTGGTCTGTCCTTGTCGACCCGTGACGTGCAGCTTCTAGGGATCTGTCTCTCACCCGTATCGCATGAAGCGCACATCGGGAAAAAGGCTTAGTCCGTCGAGTTGCCTTTCTTCCGGTCTGGTCTCTGGGTTCCCTGGGCTCTGCCGAGTTCATGTCTGTCTCCAGCTGGCCAGACCCCGGCCTGCTCTTGGGCTGCTTCAGTTGAAAGACCTATCTTCTGCCTGCTCCCTTGAGTGTACACGGTTTCTACCTACCGCAGACTCCTTGCGAAGCATAGTCCCGCCGATTTCTTTTTTCAGTGCTCGTTAACAATAACGAAAGCTTTACGTGTTTAGTAAATCAGACGCCATTCCGGGTCAGAAAGGAGTTTGAACGATCACGATGTGTCATATAATTGCACCGAGGCGGGCACGATTAGGAATACTTCCTAGCTTAAAGTGTATCTCCTAAGTAGAAAGTGAGTATTTTTTATTGACATACAGTCATGAAAAGGAAATGATATCTTTTCTTGTTTTGTTTTGATGCGATCGTCAGCCCCTTGTTTCGGTTTTCTGTTACGAGCGTGGTCGTG
>NW_007267329.1:0-779 GCF_000164805.1 Carlito syrichta | reverse complement strand
ATACTTTGCAAATTTGACTTTCAATTCTGGTTTTCCAAGTCATGGGCTGTCCACCATTTAAGGCAATGAAACACTCATCATTAATAGCTAACAAGGTTCTATAATTAAGTATTAAGGCCATCATTCCAGTTCAGTAAATAGCTGTTCAAACTTCACTGTACCTTGCACCTTGGCCTGAACACAACTGATTGAACACAACAAATTGATGAACTTATCTCCAGTCCACAAGTAGCTTGACCTCTTCATTTCGTTCTGCCCACTGCTCTTTTCTAATATTATATTTGTGTGTGATCTACAAACTCCAATTCTGATAACAATTGGAGATTTGAAGTTATCAGAAGTTGCATTCTTCAGTAACAACCTCCTGCTTCCCTTTCTGGTCGTGGCCCTTTCTCAGCACTTGCTCTATGACACTTTGGTGACTGACTGTCAGTCTGGTATGGCTCCAGGTCCCTCCTTTCCTGGGCACTGCTCTCAAGAGCAGACTTCACTGGATCAGGCTTATTGCCTAGATCTTACACCCTCTTCTGTGTACTGTGTATCAAAGAGCTCAATGGAGCTCAAGCTGGCACAAGAACAAAGGATGCAACATATTCAAGTTCAATTGTCTCCATTATTATCTTATAGTATTCTGCAATAGAACTTCAGTAGATGTTTAAATTTCTATGTAGGTTGATTAATCAGTACAGAGGCTCGAATCACTTGACAATGGGAGCTTCGACCCACTGTGGTTTGAAGAAATATGGAGGAACAGCAAGAAAGAAAAATGAGAAAGCACC
>NW_007267328.1:0-783 GCF_000164805.1 Carlito syrichta | reverse complement strand
TCTTATGTATGTGTTGGCATTTGTCATTAGTAATGACAAAATGCTTTGAAAAATCCCACATGAAAATATAGTTAATTTATGAATGGAATACTCTTTTACTTTGACTAAAAATTATGGTAATTAGTTTTAAGTAGCATGGTGTGATAAAATCAATTATGAATATAAAACAATTCAAAATAAAATATTCATATGAGGAAAATAGAGTGATTAGACATCCATCCCCCAACTGCATTTCATGCATAACACTTTTTAATCATAAAAAGGTTGTAGGTTTAATCAACTCTTCAGTCATATCAAAAAAATAATTCTACTAGCTGATTTGTGATGATATTGAGGGTAAGGCTGCCTCACGGTATATATGCCCCCAATCATTTTGTGAAAGGTTATCCTAAAGAAATAAATCAACTTAAGAAAGGGAAAGCCTTGATCTGGCAGTTAAAGAACTACAAACAAGCCAGGCTGGGTGACTCAGCCTGTAATCCCACGCCTTTGGGAGGCTGAGGTGAGTGGATTGTCTGAACCCGCGAGTTCGAGACTCTCTTGGTCAACCTAGCGATACCTCATCTCTACAATAAACCAAAAATTAGCCGGGCATGGTAATACACACCTGTAGTTCCAGTTACTTTGGAAGGCTGAGGCGAAAGGATCGCCGGAGCCCAGAAGGTCGAGGCTGCGGTGGCCGGGTGTGGCCACTGCACTCCAGTCTGGGAGACAGAGTGAGACTCCAACTCAAAAAAAAAAAAGGATTACAAACAATTTCACAAGCCTTCACAAGTAAAATGG
>NW_007267327.1:0-747 GCF_000164805.1 Carlito syrichta | reverse complement strand
AAAAAAACTTTTAAATTAGTTTAAATACATTTAGGGATTATCAGTGTTTTAAAAACTATTAAAGGATTATTTCATTTCCAACACAACAAATAGCAAGTCACTCAATGACTCCCAAGTAGTATATCGCTAACTAAAAATAAATTACAGAAGCAAACAAGCAGCAGCAGCCATTGGCAAAAACAAAACAAAACAAAAAGAAACAAAAAACTCATCTTAATTTTTTCTTCAATGTTACATTGAAAAGAAACGATCACCAAATAAAATAATAGCATTTATATTCTTGACTTTTTAAAGTTCTTGGACATGAAGACATCTAAATTTGATTTCCAGAAATTGCTACACAGTCCTAACTTCATTGTCACTAGTCCTTTACTTAAAATGTAATTGTACAAGATAGTGGTTGAAATATTCCCATAAAGTAGCATAAGCAGTCATTTTACATTCTGGTTTATATGGAACAACCTCAGTTTATGACTGCTTTCCCAATTTGGAAGATAAAATAGTTGGTCATTGTTTTTCTACTATGAGCTCAGACTCTCTGAATCTGTGACAAACTTCCTACTTAGGCAAATAAATAAGAATTTAGGAGGTTGGTGGAAATGGGAACAAAGTTTTTAATAATTGGACCAGCAGAAATGGGTCAAATTTTCCTACTCTCTACCAGTTCACATCTCTTTAGCCTGACATGGAAGCTGAAAAGTTATGGTCACTTACTGTATATTTCTGAACACTTCTTCTACAGATGAA
>NW_007267326.1:0-678 GCF_000164805.1 Carlito syrichta | reverse complement strand
TTATGTCTACTCATCAGCACATGGAATACAGTCCAGGATTGATCACATTCTCAGACAAAAATCAAGTATGAATAATGCCATGCATCTTCTCAGATCACAGTGGGATAAGAATAGATATTGCTCCCAACAAGATCCCTCCAAAACACACAAAGGCATGAACACTAAACAACACACTGCTGAATGACTTCTGGGTCAATACAGAAATCAAGATAGAAATAAAAATTTCCTAGAAACAAATGAAAACAAAGACATCCTATCAGAATTTCTGGGATGACATGAAGATAGTGTCGAGAGGAAAATTCAGAACATTGCACATGCACATCAAAAAAAGAAAAATCACAAGAGCCTAATGTCACACCCAAGGGAGTTGGAAAGGCAAGATTATATAAATCGTAATTTCAGAAGAAAAATCCAGATTACTAAAATAAAGTCACAATTGCTGGATATAGAAAACAAAAATTTCATACAAAGGATCAACCCGGCAACAAACTGTTTTTTTTTTTTTTTTTTGAGTTGGAGTCTCACTCTGTCACCCAGACTGGAGTGCAGTGGCTGCTCCACGGCAGCCTCGACCTGCTGAGCTCCGGCGATCCTTCCGCCTCAACCTTCCAAGTGACTGGAACTACAGCCGTGCACTACCATGCCCGGCTCATTTTTTGATTTATTGTAGAGATGAGG
>NW_007267325.1:0-807 GCF_000164805.1 Carlito syrichta | reverse complement strand
ATCTTGTCAGTGCACATGGAAAAATCTCTAAATAGATATTAGGAAGAAAACTTCAGATGAGTATTACCTCAATAACATCCGTACGTGGGCTATAGTAGACTTGGAGTAATGCCTGCTCTGGAGGACAAGAGGTAGACAAGAAGTTAGCCTCTAGAGTGTCAAAGTGATTCAAAGAAGCATGAAAACTCAATTATATATCTAAACAAACACCAAAATTCCTCAAGAAAATTCTACAATTAAATTAAGATCTAACACCTATTCAAAAATTGCCTGACACTTAAAAAAATCAGACAAATGATCCATAGAGAGAAGAAAAATTAAGAAACAGCTTCAGAAATTATAGAGAAAAATAGAACTAGTAGATAATGCTAACAGATAATTTTCTTTTTGATTGGGATCTTATGCTTTTCATATCTTGTGAGAAAGACAAATTCATGTGCTTTTGGTTATGTTTTCACGAATCTTTGTATAGAGAGAAACGTTGGTGATAAAGACATTTTCTCCCTTAGGAGCAAACAATGTCTGTTTATAGCTTTAAAATAAAGAGACCCTGAGCCAGCAGGTTCGAGACCCACCTGGGCAATTTGGCAAGACCTCATCTCTACAATACATCAAAAACTAGCCGGGCTACTTGGAAGGCTGAGGCAGAAGGATTGCCGGAGCCCAGCAGGTTGAGGCTGCAGTGGTCGGGAGTGGCCACTGCACTCCAGTCTGGGTGACAGAGAAAGAATCCAACTAAAAAATAAATAAAATAAAATAAAATAAAATAAAAGACAGTGTCTCCCTCCAAAGTATATTGCAGAAATC
>NW_007267324.1:0-624 GCF_000164805.1 Carlito syrichta | reverse complement strand
TAAAATTTTTAAAGTAGCTGGGCATGATAGCACGCACTAGTAGATCCAGGCTACTCATCATTTCGAAGGTGGAAGGATCACCGGAGCCCAGAAGGTGGATGCTGGAGTGGCTGTGAGAGTGTGTGCCGCTGCATTTCAGCCTGGGTAAAGGAAGGAGACTGCAACTCCAAAAAAAAGTGGCCTTACGGGAGTATCGTAAAAGGCCAAACAAGGTCGGTTAAACGGTTGTCGCTGTGATGGTTGTCCTTCCTTCTGGAGAATGTGATTTATTCCTTATTTGTCTACCCTTTCAGAATGGAACACGTCTGTTCGGGAGCTCCTTAAGGGAAAGACATGGAAGAGAAACCTCAGCGACGTCACGTCTGACGTTTCATATACCTTTTTTATTTTTCTCTGTGACCCTTTTTTAGACTTTTTCTCTTACGGTGGATGACTGTGACCTTCGTGCTGTGGTTCCTCCGATATCCTCCTTGTTCATTTCTGTACATAAACGTCAGTTCTGTGTTTATCTCTGTCTTTATTTCGCATAGACCGATGTAGCCGCTACGGTCAGCTTGTCAAAAATAGCTCTTCCCGCTGGATTGTTTTTGCCTTCGATTCCAGAATCCGTTGCCTGTATCAGTG
>NW_007267323.1:0-583 GCF_000164805.1 Carlito syrichta | reverse complement strand
GGCGCCCGGGATGGAAACACATGCGGCAGATTCCACCTGAGCCTTGATGTGAGACACCGAGACATCGCCAGGCAGCCGATGGAGGCGACCTCCGGGTGTCCCCTAAGGTGAGTGACAGGCTTCCCCGGGGGAAGAGGTGGGAGGGCCCCTGTTACAATAATTCACTACGTGAACCTCGCGGACGGGATGTCAGCCTCCGGTGTCCCGTGAAGCTGACCGCTCTCCCTCGACAGCACCCCGTCACTTGCCGCTTTTGCTGCCTATATCTGCTTTCTCAAGGTCGCATCCTCGGGTTCTGTGCTCAACGACATCTCGTGACTAGCAGTTTGAGGGCTGACACTTGTTTTCTCAAGAATTGCATCTCAAGGCCATATCATCATCATCATCATCCCCGGACCGCTTCTTCGAGGCCACGTGACCACCAACCTCTGCTTTCTCTAGGCTCTGCGTGCTACGTGACCACCAGATCCCGGCGAGGGGTGTAAAATGGGCCCACAGAAACAGACGGGTGCTGGTTTCTCTTTGAATACCATCTCCTCTCGTCTCCCCTTTAACCGATGTATTTTCTCTAACCGGTCAGCCC
>NW_007267322.1:0-668 GCF_000164805.1 Carlito syrichta | reverse complement strand
AAAAACTGCCCTCTGTGGTAGGCACTGTAATGTTTCCTCTAATCAGGTCTCTCCTGCAGAGCCAGCTCTTTCACTCTTTTCAGAGAATAGTGCAGGGAAGGAGGAGGGACAGTGGAAGTGGGTGGGGCTGCAGGCCTCCCCTCCCACTCTCCTATGGTAAAGGAGATCTCTGGTGGGGAGGTACAGGACTGTCTCTTCCCCAGGCATGTACTCTTACTGGGGTGACACATCCAGGCCTATCTTGGAATGGAGTTCTCCTATTGTAACTGATGTCCAGGCTCCAACTGTATTTGTCCCTTCCAGTTTTAATCCAGCTGTGTGGGCCTGACATTCAGAGGATTTCTGGGAAGGAGGGGGTTTGTGTCAGCCCCAGACTTACCACTGATCTCTTTGGAGTTCTTCCTCCTCCCTTTTGGCCACATGCTTTGTCCCACAGCTGGAGCAGGGTAGGGGATGGGGCGCCTGGAACTCAGCACTCATCAGGTCCCTCTGAAGTTTGTGCTCTCAGGATATTGCCTTTGGGCCATGATCAAGCCCTGAATAGTTGATCCATCAGTCACAGAGATTGGATCTGTTGGTCCTGCACTTGCCTGTCCCCCCTTCAATATGGTGGTGGGTGCCTCTCTTGTCCTCTTCTGTGGAAGCTTACCACTAGACTGTACACAGCC
>NW_007267321.1:0-728 GCF_000164805.1 Carlito syrichta | reverse complement strand
CAATTTGAGTGACAGAGCAAGACTCCATCTTTAATGAAAAATTAATAACAAAAGTAAGAAAAAAATGTTATCACTGCTTCTTGGCATTTTTACCTGGAATAAGCTCTGGCATGCTTCTGGTAGCTACTTTGTTCTTGTCTACAAAGAGGAAGAAAAAGTGAATGCCACTGGTTCCCTACCAGGTTGTTCAAAGCCTCATTGAAGTAGTCACTTCTGGATGGCATGAACCTAACTGAGCTATGGTGCTCTCTAATCTGTTAACATAAGAAGCTAAATAAAATAAGCTGCATTCAACCCCTCACCCCAGTGTGCTTCCCTCCAGGAAGATTTGAAGTCTTATCACAGGGGTCTGCACTGTGCAGAGCAGTGTGTTTTTGTAAATCTTTCTGTCCATGCATGGGAGTGTCTGTCATCACACAAGGGTGAACATATCTACACCTCACAAATCTTTTTGTAATATGTTGGAACACTGTAAGCTTGTGACATGTTTGTTCATGTCAAGAACTTGACTGTTGAAGACTTTCTGAAAATGCTTTCTTGTCCCTTAAATTACCTGTTTTCTTTTTGGCATCCACCTAACTAATCTAAGAAGAAACTACCTTTTGCAAAGCTTACAGCCTGTATTCAAGTACATACTGGGGTGGGGGGGCAAAAAATATATACATGTTTTAAGGGATATTATCTATGTATTACTTTTCAAAGCTGAATTGAATTATGGTAGCAAAGTT
>NW_007267320.1:0-754 GCF_000164805.1 Carlito syrichta | reverse complement strand
GATTGCTCTAGCAGGACTTCCAATACTATGTTGAACAGGAGGGGAGAGAGTGGGCATCCTTGTCTAGTTTCCAGTTTCAGGGGAATTGGTTCCAATTTTTGTCCATTTAGGAGTATGCTGGCTGTGGGTTTCTCATAGATGGCTTTTATTATTTTGAGGTATGTTCCCCGTATGCCTAGATGTTCAAGGGTTTTTATCAAGATGGGGTGCTGGATTTTATCAAAAGCTTTTTCTGCATCTAATGATATGATCATGTGGTTTTTGTTTTGACATCTGTTGATGTATTTAATTACATTTATGGTTTTACGAATGTTAAACCAGCCTTGCATGCCAGGAATGAAGCCTACTTGGTCATGGTGGATGATTTTTGAGATGTATTGCTGAATCCGGTTTGCTAGGATTTTGTTGAGAATTTTAGCATCCGTGTTCATCAAAGATATTGGCCTGTAGTTCTCTTTCTTTGTTGGATCTTTACCTGGCTTGGGTATCAATGTGATGTTGGCTTCGTAAAATGATTTGGGGAGAGTTCCATCTTTTTCAATCGCCTGGAATACCTTCAGTAGGATTGGTATCAGCTCCTCCTTAAATGTCTTGTAGAATTCTGCTGGAAAGCCATCTGGACCAGGGCTTTTTTTTGTAGGAAGTTTTCTTATTACGTGGTCGATTTCCTTGATTGTTATTGGTTTATTTAGGGTCTCAATTTCTTCTTGTTCCAACTTAGGTAGGTTGTCTGATGTCAGAAAGTCCTCTATTT
>NW_007267319.1:0-788 GCF_000164805.1 Carlito syrichta | reverse complement strand
AGATCCCAGGAGTGAACCTTGGTTTGATATCCCCAGCTGGCTCCCCACTGGCTTACTCCTGGGAGGGCCTGTCTCTGTGCAGCAGCAATACCTCAGAAAAATTCCATCAGGGAGCATTTCTTCTCTTTCCCTACTGACAGTTGATGGTTTGAGCACTGCATTTACCAAGACAGTATGTAGTCAAGTACTTCATGTACATTTTTTCTGTTAACCCTCATGATGGTGCTGTGAAGTGGTAACTATATTATCTCTATTTTCCAGATGGAGACATTGAGGTTTACAGAGGTTAAGTAGCTTGTCCAGGATCACACAGTTAAGGAGTAGTATTAACTATGTCTGGATTCAAACCCAAGTCTACAGAAAATGTGGACATTTCTTCAAAATGTCAAACACAGCAGAAGACTCTTGCCTTCTCCAGAGAGAGATTCTACCTCTCCTAATTGCTCATGGCTGGTGCTTGAGCCAGGATCAGGAGGGTGGTGGTGGCAGCAGCAGGGTGGGTGGTGGGTCACAGCAGCAGAAAGCTTGTGTGTTTGTGCACGTGCTGGTGCCTGAGAAAGGGAAATGGTTCTTTTGAGTCTGATTCTTGACTGTGTTCATATTTGGGGGTGGGGGGGTGTGGTGAACAGATCACCATGAATACCCTGCAGATTGCTATGGCCTGTGGTAAGGGAAAAATGACTGGATTATACTTTCAGCTTGCCTCTGCAATTTTATTATTAATGTCAGTGAATTGAGTTTCTATATCTGCATCTGAGTATCTAGCCTTCGCAAGTCCCCTCTCTGCG
>NW_007267318.1:0-749 GCF_000164805.1 Carlito syrichta | reverse complement strand
CTGCTTCCTTGTTTCAAGCACAGATCATGCTGACCTTGGACTGCAATGGAGGGAGAAACCATGAGGAGAGCCCCACACTATGAGTTTTATTCCGATTGTCTTTAGATGTTCTCACTTGGCTCAAATCAGGCTTCCCAGAACACAATCTTAGGGTGGGGTTTAGAGTGAGAGCAGGATTTCTTCAGAAAGATTTACCTTATAAACCTTTTGTGTTAGGTATTCTCACTGGGCTTGCTGTCATTCCTTAAAACGTTTTTATTCCCATTTCTCTCATCCTTCATTCAGCTCTCTGGGTCAGATGTGGCCTTCCTCTCTGACTGTGCTTCTCACACATGTTTAGGGCCTAAATTGCCACAAGCTCAGTGGCTTGAAACAACACAAATGTAATGTCTTACAATTACACGGGTCTGGAGCACAATGAACATCTTCCTGGGCTCAAACCAAGGTGTTGGCCGAGCTACAATGTTTCCTGGAAGATTCACTAGAGGACCACTTCTTTTCTTACCTTTTCTAGCTTCCAAAAACTTCCCACGTTCCTTGGTTCATGGCTCTTCCCTGATCTCCAATGCCAGAGACACGGCTCCTCTCTGCTGCCTTCTGTAGTCATAGCTGCTTGGTGACCACAGCTGGGGAAGGTTTTGAGGACTTGTGATTGGGTTTGGCTGACTTGGGTAACAGACTACCATTCCCATCTCAGGGTCCTTCACCTTAATCTCATTGGCAAAGTCCCCCTTTCCATATAAGGTTAC
>NW_007267317.1:0-711 GCF_000164805.1 Carlito syrichta | reverse complement strand
TTGTCTAGGTTATCCAATTTGTTGACATATAATGTCCTAGTAGTATTTTTTTGTATTTCTTTGTTATTAGTTGTAATGTTTACTTTTTTATTTCTCCTTTTATTGCAGTTGTCTCTTTCTTAATTTCTCTTTTCTTAGTCTGCTAGAAGTTTGCCAATTTTGTTTAGCTTTTATTTTTATTTTTATTTTTATTTTTTTGAGTTGGAGTCTCACTCTTTTGCCCAGACTGGAGTGCAGTGACTGCTCCCGGCCACCACAGCCTCGACCTGCTGGGCTCCGGTGATCCTTCCGCCTCAACCTTCCAAGTAGCCGGAATTACAAGCATGCCCCACCACGCCCAGCTGATTTTTTGATTTACTGTAGAGATGAGGTCTCACTGCCCAGGCGGGTCTCAGACCCACGGGCTCAGGCAATCCACTCACCTCAGCCTCCCAAAGGCGCGGGATTACAGGCTGAGCCACCAAGCCCGGCTTGTTTAGCTTTTCAAACAAAAATCCATCTCTTCGTTTTTTGACCCTTTCTATTTGTTTTCCTGGTCTTCTATTTATCCCTGCTCTGATCATTTTAAATTTTCTTCTTTCCTTACATTGTGGCTAACAGTTGGCGCTTGGATATCATGGCTTTAAATTGTGTGTCCACTTGTATAGATTTTATTTTTTATTTTGAATATGTGAGGTACAATTCAGGGTTAGTTATACAAATGCTCATATG
>NW_007267316.1:0-749 GCF_000164805.1 Carlito syrichta | reverse complement strand
GACAACAGTTTGGGTGGACAGGCAATCAATAACATCCCTACAACTCCTGTACTTATAACCACAGTGAATGATTACTTCATCATTCCAGGAGTGGCAGGCTTCAGATGTGTAAAACCATGCTGAAGGCAGAACTACAATCAACAGGTAGAAGCTATGGGAATAAAGGATTGTGACTTGAGAGAAAAAGCTTTCTTATACCTACAGCTGTCCAAACATGAAATAAGCCATATTGAGCAACCCCAGTAATATCTCAGCACGGTGCTCTCCAATGTGAGCTCCCTCACCTGGTGAGAATGACCAGGGCAGACACTCATATTCGAGACCCAGTGTTCCAGGGAAAGTAGCTATCTATTAAGGATTACATGGGGCCGGGCATGGTGGCTTGTGCCTATAATTCCAGCACTCTGGGAGGCAGACGCAAGAGGACTGCCTGAGCTCAAGGGTTCAAAACCAACCTGCGCAACATGGTGAGACCTCATCTCTATAATAAATCAAAAAATTAGCTGGGAGTGGTGACTCATGCCTGTAGTTCCAGCTACTTGAAAGGCTGAGGCAGAAGGATTGTCTGAGGCTCTGGTAGTCATGAGCATGCTACTGCATTCCAGCCTGGGTGACAGAGTAAGACTTTGACTAAAAAAAAAAAAAAAGGATTACATGGGAGACACACTACCAAAATCTCTTCCCTTTGTAAGAGTCTATGACTCTAATGTTGGATACCAAGGATGATAGGTGATATCAAGAGCCCAGTG
>NW_007267315.1:0-728 GCF_000164805.1 Carlito syrichta | reverse complement strand
TCAACCTTCCAAGTAGCCGGAATTACAAAGCATGCACTACCACGCCCGGCTGATTTTTTTTATTTATGTAGAGATGAGGTCTTTCCTGCTCAGGCGGGTCTCGATTGCGCGGGCTCAGGCAATCCACTCACTTCACCCTCCCAAAGGCGAGGGATTACAGGCTGAGCCACAGAGCCCGGCTTCTTAGTTGTTTTTTCATTAACTACTGAGTTAAATAAAATCTCTTTTATGTGTTCATTTTATATTTGTATGAAAATCTAGTTTTGTTTTTGTTGTTTTTTGCTTTTTTTTTGAGTTGGTGTCTCGCTGTGTTGCCCAGACTCGTGTGCAGTGGCAAACTCACGGCCACTCCAGCATTGACCTCTGGGTTCTTGTGATCCTTCTGCCTCAGTCTTCCATGTAGCTGGAACTACAGGCACATTCTACCATGCCCGGCTATTTTTTCTTATTTATTGTAGAGACGAGGTCATGCCAAGTTGTCTGGACTGGTCTTGAACCCGTGGGCTCAGGCAATCCATTCACCCCAGCCTGGGATTGCAGGCTGAGCCACTGAGCCGATCCTGAAAGTCTAGTTTTAGCTATTTTTGAAAATATAAGATTCCTTTAGTCCTAATAGATGCAAGATACATTGTGCAAATATCAAAATGTTTTTCTATGTGGT
The DNA here is from genome assembly GCF_000164805.1 of Carlito syrichta. Lineage (NCBI taxonomy): Eukaryota > Metazoa > Chordata > Mammalia > Primates > Tarsiidae > Carlito > Carlito syrichta. The sequence continues at coordinate 67 of NW_007267315.1, read as the reverse complement.
ATAGGATAGTTGAAGAGGAAAATGTGGTAGTATCACTGTGTTACATGCAAAATATTAAGAGTTTCTG
>NW_007267314.1:0-686 GCF_000164805.1 Carlito syrichta | reverse complement strand
CAGACCTTGACCTGGTGCAGGTGTGTCACTGCTGCCTTGTGTAGCAAAGCTTCCTGGCATTAATTGGATGGGCCTCCAAATCACAAGCCAAGACACAAGCTCTGCATGTATCAGATCTTCTGCAAGACATTTCATTTTTATCTCTTTTATAGTTGTCTCTGTCACTCACTATTCTTGGGTGAGGCTAATGAGACGTTGTTTGTGCTGTGATTTTTCTTTCCTAGAAGTTACCTTGTGAAGCTGAGTCTCTTTCACTCCCTCAGGGAGCCTCCTATCTTCTGCCCTTGGGTTTTGAAGTCATCCTCTCTGGGCATCCAATGCAGTGTCCCAATGCATCCATGAAGCCTTCAAGCTACTCTGTATCTTCAAGCTTTTTTAAAAAATGCTTAATTTTATTTTAAAGATGTGTGATACAATTCAGGATTAGTATACAAATAGACATTGTGCAGGGAGAGTTTGGGTCTTCCTTTGGGTCACACTTTGCATGGTTTGAGATCAGGTACCCTTATTGATGTTGTGTCACCTCGCCCCACCCCAGCAGTTTTTCTCCTGTTTACTATTCAACATTTTCTTCCTAGTTTTCAGTCTACCCTTTTGAATTTTATTGTTTCTGAATTATCCCCAGGGGAATTCAGAAGTGCTTAAAATATCAAACCTGTTGGAGTAATGGCCTCTGATCCTGGTGG
>NW_007267313.1:0-620 GCF_000164805.1 Carlito syrichta | reverse complement strand
AACAATCAAGGCTATTGGCATTCTCATTTATGCCTTTAGTAGGCAGAGAGGCTTTTTCTCTCAATTATAGCCAAAATCTCTTGACCTTCACTCATATTAGATAAGTGTGGATTACATCTCTCTTCTGAACCAATTACTGTTTTCTAAATTGGTTTTAGTTTCAACTGTTCAGTTCCATGTACATCCTGTGTTTTTTTAATAATGATAGTCATTACATGTAACTGTAATCTCGTATGATTTTACTCCCATGATGCATAGCATGGCGTCTGCTGCTCAGTAGGTACTCACCAAAATTTAACAAATGAGTGACTGAGTAAAATGAATGAACACATGAATGAGTAGAAGCAAAAATAAATGTACATCATAAATAATGATGGGTGCCATGGTTTGAATGTTTGTATCTCCTCCAATATTTATATTGAAACTTAATCCCCAAGGCAATAAAATTGAGGTGATTGAGTCATGAGGCTGGAGCTCTCATGGGTGCGAATAGCAACCTTATCAAAGAGTTTAAAGGAAACATCCTAGGCCCTTTCCAATCACCACCACAAGATGACACAGAAATCAAGGTGCCATCTTGCAATTAGTGAAAGTAGTCTCACCAGAAACTAAATCTGCTG
>NW_007267312.1:0-878 GCF_000164805.1 Carlito syrichta | reverse complement strand
TGGGGAAATTCTGGTGGAATGAGGGACCAAGACTGAACCAACAACTCCAAGAGGTCTCAGCACAGGAAGTAGAGGGCCAGAGTCTCAGTTTCCTCACAGTTGAGGAGTTCTAGAGCATACAATTTGCAGTCAATTGCAGGCCTTGAGGCATTCATCATATAAACAGGATGTTTGGAGTGGTAGGCTTCTTGTTTCTTTTATTTTTAATTTTTTTTGAGTTGGAGTCTCACTCTGTCGCCTAGACTGGAGTGCAGTGGCCACTCCCAGCCACCGCAGCCTCGACCTGCTGGGCTCCGGAGATCCTTCCACTTCAGCCTTCCAAGGAGCTGTAACTACAGGCACGCCCTACCATGCCTGACTGATTTTTTGATTTACTGTAGAGAGGAGGTCTCACCAAGTTGCCCAGGTGGGTCTCGAACCCACGGGTTCAGGCAATCCACTCACCTCAGCCTCCCAAAGGCACGGGATTGCAGGCTGAGCCACCGAGCCCAGCTTTTTTTTTTGAGTTGGATTCTCACTCTTTTCACCCAGGCTAGAGTGCAGTGAGGTGCTCATGGCCATCACAGCCTCCAACTGGTGGACTCAGGCTATCCTTCTGCCTCAGACTTCCAAGTAGCTGGAAGGTACTGGAGATGCACGCCACCATGTCCGGCTCACAGGTTAACTGACAAATCAACCAATCCAAGTTGTGCCTGAAAATGATAAGGCCCACAACTAGTTATCACCTGGAGAGCTGGCCATATATAAAACCTGGCTCTATCCTCTTCCTAATGCCTTTACTCCTGGATTGGCCTCCTACGCTCCCAGCTAGGTTCTAGTAGTCTCAATTCAGTTTTCCATCTAAGACCGAAAAGCCTTTTGGCTAAAGCCAAGTAGCT
>NW_007267311.1:0-1044 GCF_000164805.1 Carlito syrichta | reverse complement strand
GTCCTTGTAGATCAGAGAGTATTAAGCCTTCGTCAGACCTAGAGTGCGCGAAGACTTTTTCCCAGTCTGTAGCCTGTCTCCCTGCTCTCTTGATGGTTTCTTTGGCTTTGCAGAAGCTTGTCAGTTTAATAAGGTCCCATTTGTCTATCTTCTCTCTTAAGTCCTGTGGGTTTCGGGTTTTGTACAGGGAATTGGATGCCAGTTCCGATTTCCATGAGAGTATTTCCTTCCTTTTTCTAAGGTTCTTATGGTTTGAGGTTTACATTTAGGTCTCTGATCCATTTGGAGTAACCTTTGTGCATGGGGATAGATAGGGGTCCTGTTTCAATCTTCTGCATGTGGTCAGCCAATTTTCCCAGCACCATTTACTGAATAGGTTTTCCTCTCCCCCATTGGTAGGTGGTGGGGGCTTTGTCGAAGATGAGTTTGGTTGAGAAATTGAGGTTTTGCTTCTGGAATCTCAATTCTGTTCCATTGATCTATATGCCTGTTCCTGTACCAATACCAAGCTGTTTTGATGATTGTAGCTTTATAGTAAAGTTTGAAATCTGGTATTGTGATACCACCTGCTTTGTTTTTTTTGCTGAGGATTGTTCTGGCTATTCTTGGATGTTTGTGTTTCCATATGAATTCCTGTGTTGTTTTTTCTAGGTCTGAAAAGAATGTTGTTGGTAATTTAATGGGTATTGCATTGAATTTGTAGATTGCCTTAGGTAAGATGGACATCTTCACAATGTTGATTCTTCCGATCCATGAGCATGGGATATTTTTCCACTTGTTCATGTCGGCTTTGATTTCTTTGAGCAGTGTTTTGTAATTTTCATTGTAAAGGTCTTTCACGTCTCTGGTCAGGAAGATGCCAAGGTATTTCATTTTTTTTGTGGCTATTGTGAATGGAACTGTGTTTTTTATTTGGGTTTCTGTTTGTTTATTATTGGTGTAGAGAAATGCGATTGTCTTTTGTACATTTATTTTGTATCCTGAGACTTTGCCAAAGGCTTTTATCAATGTAAGGAGACCTTTGACAGATTCTCTTGGGTTTTC
>NW_007267310.1:0-617 GCF_000164805.1 Carlito syrichta | reverse complement strand
TACACTGCTTCGCGGGAGTGTAAATCAGTACTAGCTCTGTGGATAAACATAGGGTGATTCCTAGACGATCTAAAAATCGACCCTGCCCTCCTCCTACTGTGAATATATCAGGAAGAATGAAATCCCTCTATAAAGGAGATATTTGCACATGTACGTTTATCGCCACATGGTTCGCAGTAGCAAGAACATGGAACCAGCCATATTGCCCATCTAAAGAGGACTGGATTAAAAATATGTGGTACGTAGGAACAATGCAATATTATGCAGTGAAAAGGAGAACAAAATCACGATGTTCACGGAAACCTGGATGGAGTTAGTGTCTATCCTCCTGGGTGACCTTTCACAGAAGCAAAAACTGAGTATCACATGTACTCACTCATAAGTGGACCTTGAACGACCATCTTAATAAAAAAAAAAGATTTTCAGAGTTGGTAAATCGGAGGGGAGGGGGAGGGGCAGGATTTGCAGTAGTAGCATTCTGTCGGAAGAGCGGGGAAGTTCGGGGACAGGCCTGACCCACAAGGGTTCCTGTAAAATGAATATTAATATATTTCACCCTGAATTGTACCCTACATCTTTCAAATTACAAATGAAGAAGAAAACGTTTATACCAGATC
>NW_007267309.1:0-496 GCF_000164805.1 Carlito syrichta | reverse complement strand
TTACAACAGAAAATTCAGAAAATATAAAAGTTGTAAATGAGAAACTAAGAATTAGCATAATTACATCATTCAAATAAAACAACTATTAGCTTATTACATAGAGGTTGAAGGATTAAGCGACCACAGGAGTTTAGAGCATTTAAAGGGCGACACATCCAGAGCTGAACTATAGACAAAGACCATCGAGAAACAAGAGTCAGGCATGACGATGCACGCCTGTCGTTCCAACTCCTCAGGAGACCGAGGCGGAAGGATCACCAGAGCCCAGGAGGTTTAGGCTGTGTCGAGCCACGACCACGTCACCGTAATTCAGCATGGGCCAACAGAGGGAGACCCCACCCCACCAACCCCCCAAAAAAGCCCCAGGCAGAAGAGCCAACGCTGATTACAATGACAAAGAAAGGGTGAAGAGACTCGATATCTGAACAATAGGACCCCTCCAGGGCAGGGGTGGTTTCCTAGGCAACAAGGGAGCGAGGGGAGGTGGGAGTGGCAG
>NW_007267308.1:0-748 GCF_000164805.1 Carlito syrichta | reverse complement strand
AGGAAGAAGGAGGATGAAATACTACTGTACTTGATTGTGTCCAACTCAATCACCATGTTACAAAAATAGCAAGCTGTCATAATAAAAAATAAGGTTCCTCTAACCAGCACCAGTAATCTTCAGTTCTTCACCTCCAATCCTACCAATGCCATAACTATATCCAAAGATCATAGGGAAGGCAAAGAAACCACATGTGATGTACTGGCTGGGACCACAATATTGTTCAGGATGATCTATTCCTCTGTGGTATTATTTTCCTTGTGTTTCATTTAATCATAAGGATTTGTAGTTCTAAATTATATGCACTCGAAAACAAAAAGTGCATATGTTTATATATAAGTTCTGACTGAAGATGCATGGCCATCAACCAAGTGCATATTATGTAGCAGGTGCCAGTTTGTGAAGCCTCATTTTTACTGGTGCAGCAGCTGTGTATCAGTGTACATTGCTCCTATGTCCCTTGTGCACTTCCAAGCTCTAGACAGGATAATGTCAGAGATCATTTTACCCCTTTGGCTGCTGGCATTACCTGGAAAGTGGTCATTGATTTGTGCTTACTATAGGCCAGAAATGGTGGCAGAGGCTTTAAATATTTTTAAAGAACTTACTCTTTCCATCATCCCAGTGTACAACTACGAGCCCGATTTTATGGATAAAAATAAATGGGCTAAAATACAGGATACCACTACTTGCCCTCTAATTAAAATAACTGAGTCACTATTATACAAGTAAATGTTCAAAGAGAAAT
>NW_007267307.1:0-483 GCF_000164805.1 Carlito syrichta | reverse complement strand
TGAACTGCCCCTGTGAGGAGGGGCGGGGTTGGAGTGTCTTGGGTTGGGATCTTTTCCAGCTGAGTGACTCAGGCCACATATCTGGACCTTCAGGGTTTGATGACCCGGCAGGTGGAGCCTTGCAGCCTTTGCTTTGGAGCCAGGAGCCCTACAGGACCCGGGTCATCACCTTTTCTTTGACTTAAACCCTTGGGTTGCTGGAGGGGTCACCCTGGATGCCAGGGAGGCTTAGTTGGAGAGTTCCCTGGCATTTTAGAGAGAAGTTATGACCTCTTTTAAGGGTCCTTAAGCAGAGCCCTCATCCCAGCTAGGACATACGGGACCACGGAGCCCTGGGCTCACCAAACCCTCAATGGGAGGGAACAAAGTGGCAGAGCTGTGGGAAGTAAATTCCAGGCTGGGCCGAGCCACAGTTTCTCCAACCATACCCCCATCCAAGGAGGTGCTTGGTGGCATGATGTTACCTGCCCACCACGTTGCTTT
>NW_007267306.1:0-838 GCF_000164805.1 Carlito syrichta | reverse complement strand
TCAGGCATTCCACTCACTTCAGCCTCCCAAAGGCGCGGGATTACAGGCTGAGCCACTGAGCCCGGGCTCATGATACATTCTTTAAGGCAGTTACAAAAATACTTGTGCATTATGATGCCATTTCATTATACATTTATGTGTATATAGATATAAATTTTTTCCATTAAATACAATGTTCCCTCAGTTTTCCTTTAGTAACCACTCGAAAATTCACGAATTTTCAATTCCCTCATAAAAAATTGTATAGTATTTGCATATGAGCTATGCACATGTTCCTATATGTTTTAAATAATTTCTAGATTACTGTACTGTTAACATCTAATACATACAATGTAAATGATATGTTGATGATTATCACTGAATAGTTTACTTGTATTGCTTTTAATTTTATTGATATATTTCAGAAAATAATTTAGATCTATAGTTGGATTCATGAAAGAACAACCTGAGAACAAGGAACCTGCATGTGTGTAGAACTGACTGGATGAAACACAGAACAGGTGAGACAAGCTGAAATCATGTTTATGTTTTTGGTTTTTTTATTTTAAAATTTTTGTATTAGTGGCTACGTGTCACAAAGAGGAGGGAAAAAGGCATGAATATTTAAAATTTTAACAGAAAAGCTGAGTTTAACTTTAGAAATGTTGAGACAAGATGTTTATCTAATTTTAGGGTTAAAATGTCTTTTTAAAAATTTTTTTGAGTCAGAGTCTCACTCCATCACCCAGGCTGGAGTGCAGTGGCACACTCAGGGCCACACCAGCGTTGACCTACAGGGCTCTGGCGATCTTTCTACTTCAGCCTTCCAAGTAGCCAGAACTACAGGCTCACGCTACCG
>NW_007267305.1:0-887 GCF_000164805.1 Carlito syrichta | reverse complement strand
GACAGCAAGCTCACTTTCAGAGAAACATAAATCATTCTACCAAAAAGACACTGCACAAACATGTTCACTGCAGCACTACTCATAATAGCAAAACCATGGAGCCAACCCAGATGCTCATCAAAAGTGGTCTGGATGAAGAAAATGTGGTCCATGGACACAATGGAATACCACACAGCCATAAAGAAGAACAAAATCATGTCCTTTGCAGAAACATGAATGAAACTGGAGACCATCATTCTAGCAAGTAAGTCTAGAAACCAATCTCATGCCTCTTTAATTTTTGGTCTTCAATTCTGTCCTGTTACTGAAAGATTATTTACTAAGTGCTATAATGTTCCACATTTTCTTGCTCATAAACTGGTCCTAAACATTGGGCACACAAACACAAACAACACCAGGCACTGCTAAAGGAGAGAGGGATTGGGGGGAGAAATGGGTACCCACCACCGATTGGGTACCATGTCTACTACTAGGGGGAGGGAAGGCTTGCTTGAAGTCCAAAACATACCTGCATGCAACTTAATTACATGGTAATCCTCACATGTACCCCACATTTATCCTTACTGTGCTTGTTTCCTCTTCTCAAGGAACTCTATCAGGACAGAACAAAGCCCAGAGTTGAGGTGAAGAGCTCTCCCCCCGTCGCCCTCCTGTGACCTGGATATTCAGCACAGGATAATGACAGGGGGTTGAGGTCTTCAGGAAGGTCCAAAAGGTAGCTTTGAACAGTGCATGCTCAATGAATTATGGGGAAGACTCCAGAGGAGTGTGTCTTAGCCACGCTGGGAACTCGTATGGAAACCTCACACTCATCATACACTATGAGAAAAGTGCCAGGGGATTTAGAAGACACCCACAGCAACGAGAAAGTGTACTGCTTTCACCAG
>NW_007267304.1:0-756 GCF_000164805.1 Carlito syrichta | reverse complement strand
AAAAAAATATGCAAATACACACACACACATACATTCACACACACACAAGAGGGTTATCTCTGAAGCAGAGCTGAAAATTTTTGGAAACGCTTGACAAAGTATATCGTTTGAATTCAGATTTATGTCAAAGCCTCAAATTATGTTTAGATAGAAAAAAAGGAAATTTATTTGGATCTCAAATAGAAAAAGACTAGACTGTTTTAAGTTAGACTGTAAGAGAGCTAGGATTTTTCCTGTCATATTACGTGATTTCAAAAATTACACCTTTGGTTTAATTATTGGTGATTGTACTGTCATTGTCTTCTTTTGTGTATTTAACTATGTGCAGAATCAATTTTATGTAGATACTGAACAGTGTTAATCACATTAGTGATTTTCTAAGCCTGGAGATTTGAGACCAGCCTGGCAACTGGTAGAGACCTCATCTCTACAATGTATCAAAACAACTAGCCAGGCATGGTTGCGTGTATCTCTACTTGGAAGGCTGAGGTGGAAGGCTCGTCTCTGCTTGGCAGTCTGAGGTTGCGGTGGCTGTGAGCCTGCAGCTGCACTCCAGCCTGGGTGACAGAGTGAGACTCCAACTCAAAAAAACCCAAAAAGTAGAATTAGTATGTGTTACCTTTATTCAAATTAGCATCTGGACACTACAAAAAGCTGTGATTGTGGATTGGCTTGTGTAGCAACCACTGTTCAATCCTTACAATTAAATGTTTTAACTAAAATAAAAAAAATTATTCTTGGCAATATAGGTTCTTT
>NW_007267303.1:0-875 GCF_000164805.1 Carlito syrichta | reverse complement strand
AAGCCAGAAGGCAACACCAACAGTTAAGGATCACAGAGAAGGAGCATAGAATAGGTCTGAGCAGTGGTGACACTCTGGAGCCCCTGCACCAAACTCTGATCTGCACAAATTTAGGCTTTGTTTATGGGACAATGGAGTCACTTTTCTGTTTAGGTCATGATTAGTCATTTGATTGCTTGAAACTGAATGAGTCCAAATGGATACAATCACACTTTTCACTGGAGCAGCTGGAGGTTCGCTTGACAAGTACAGTTGCTGACAAACTGCTAGAGCCCGGTACACAGAGGTTATTTGCAGAGTCGAAGTGCAGGGACATGTCCTTTCACACTGCCTTAGTGCCAGTCTCTGTGCTTTGTCCTGGGTCATGGGGATGCAGCTAGCCTCAGGGTTAGTTGGCAACACCACAGGAAAGCTTTCACTTCTGCAGTTGGAAAAGTGGTTGGTCAAAGGCTCAAGACTGTGGTCTTCATGCCATATGTGGGCAGAGCCTCCCCAAGAAGGGTCCGATGCAGAGAAAGAGGAGGGGAACATAGGAGGAGAGGAGTGTCTGTTAGGAGCCCAGGACCCACTTGTGCTTGCAGGATGTACAGGGAGGCAGGTTGTCTCACCTTGGGTCTTCCTGGCCATATTGATGAAGTCCTATCACCGCACGTGGTGTTTCCATGTAGTATCATGTCAATCCATGGGCTGTGTCTCCTGCGTTACTCTAGACAAGACCATGGCACCTGCTGTGGCAAGAGGGTACAGAGAACTCGTCTGTTCCTCAGGATTCCTGAATGAAAGTCGTGCTAGAAACCCAGGATGTAATTAAATGTGGAAAACATAAGAAGTCTGCAGTTGGCAACAGCAATTAAAGTCACTTTAAAGGGCTCCCT
>NW_007267302.1:0-633 GCF_000164805.1 Carlito syrichta | reverse complement strand
CACACCCGACACACAGGCTCACACAATTGCACACACGTGGAAGGAATGTACACTCCAACATTGAGCCAAACACAATGACTACACACACAAGCACGGCATCCACACAAAATCATGCATGTATTAGTGTGCACCCATGATGCACAGGTCACAACACACAGGCATTAAGCCACCTAAACCCACATGCATCCGCCCCTCCCAAATCCGTGTCGGACACATCATGCATGCATGTATAAAACAAACGCTGAACAGACTGTGAACAGTTACTGATGAAATTCCGGGGGTGGAAAGGCCAGGGGGGAGCAGTAAGTGCTACACAAATGTCTCCTGAGTGACAGAGAAGGGAGCAAAGAGGAGTTGAGAGCTTCACCTGTGGAGAAACACAGCTGAGTCCCACGAGCGCAGGCCTGGGAGAAGTATCCCTTGGGATCCCTGGCACGGGCTCCCAGAGAGAGAGTCCCTGGCCCCTTCATGCACATGCGTGCATGCACACACGTACACACACACACACACACACACACACACGCCTGGGGCTAGCCCATTCTCTCAGAATGACAAAGAGCAAGAAACTGGCCAAGTTGGTGGTGGCTCAGGCAGGAAACGGTCATCTCTGGCCCTGCAGGCTGGCACAGGGAG
>NW_007267301.1:0-786 GCF_000164805.1 Carlito syrichta | reverse complement strand
CTGTCCATTCATTCCAGTGGACTTTATGAAAAAGAAGATTGGATCAAACCCCAGCTATTCATTCTTAAATGAGAACTGTCGTTTAATCTGAAAGGCATCTTGAAGGGCTCAGTAGATTGCTGCATTTAGAAATGTAACAGAGAATGTATAGATAGCTTTTCCTGAGGTTGAGTTTCCTGAAAACAGAGTCTGAGGAAGAGTTTTGTTTGCAGGAGGTTGTTGAGGAGTAAACTGAGTGCAATACCCATAAAGCTCTTGCAGAACAAGAAATTGAACAGGGTATGTGGGGAGGAGCAGTTCCCTTAGCAAAAGGAGATCCTTGGGGTGGATTCAGCAGAGACCTATGAGCAGCCTTGAAGGAAATAGGGGCAGAGAACCTCACCATTCTCTGCAGACATAACTGCATTGGCTGCTGTTACTAAATATGCCAGCCCAAACAGGTGATGACTCCTGAGACTTTTTCTCTGCTCTCATAACTATTTTGGCATAAAGAAAGTGAATATTTACCATTCTCCTAAGTATGATCGGATCATATTATTCCAAATTTAAGAATTATATATAAGCACAAAGTTCTGCAAACTTAAATGATTAACTGTCCATTGTGCAATATCTGTCAAATGAAATGTCTTTATTGATTAGACAATAAAATGACTCAAATCAGGTAAATTAAACCATGAAGGCATATAACCATATCTCACTGGCAAAGCTGAAAATAACTAATAGCAATTATGACAAGCCTTGTGCAAATGCTGACAGCTGTCTGGGTTGAGGGCCCCCAAGACTAGG
>NW_007267300.1:0-601 GCF_000164805.1 Carlito syrichta | reverse complement strand
AATGAGTAATGGGAAACTGTCAAGAGAGTGGGGATGGGATTGGTAGTTGAGGAAAACTGCTAGGGGAGGTAGGGGCGTACCTATTCAACAAGGGTACCTGCATACACAATGTTTTGTATACCTAACTCTGAATTGAACCCACATCTTTATAATTAAAAAAAAAGAATTCCCACCAACAGTGTAGAAGTGTTCCCTTTTCACCACATCTTCTTCAGCATCTTTTATTTTTTGAGTTATTGATAATGGCCATTCTGACTGGAGTTTGGTGGTATCTCAGTGTAGTTTTAATTTGCATCTCCTTGATGATTAGTGAGGTTGAATATTTCTTCATGTGTCTGTTGACCACTCAGATGTCTTCTTTTGTGAAGTATCTGTTCATATCTTTTGCCCACTTTGTAATGGGGTTGTTTGTTTTTTTATTTTCAGCACGTTTGAGTTCCTTGTAGATCCAAGATGTTAGGCCTTTGTCAGTCAAGGAGTTGGAAAATACTTTTTCCCAGTTTGTGGGCTGTCTTCCTGCTCTCTTGATGGTTTCTTTGGCTTTGCAGAAGCTTATCAGTTTAATGAGGTCCCACTTGTCTATCTTATCTCTTATGGCATT
>NW_007267299.1:0-769 GCF_000164805.1 Carlito syrichta | reverse complement strand
AAACAGATTAAGAAAGTGGTTTCTGTAAACAAAGCAACACGAATAATATTGTTACAGACAACAAACACTGACTGCACACACCCAAACGCCAGTGTTAATGGTGTTTATTATCTCATAGTTGTCATGAACATATGATGGAGAAAACCTTCATTATCTACCTTTTAGAGATAAAGGTTCAGAGAAGCAACTATTTTCTGGTTTTTATGTGGCAGAGCAGTATTTGAAATCAGCTATGTTCAATTCTAAGGCCTGAGGTGTTTTTTATTTGCTTGCTTGTTTTTGGAGTCAGGGTCTCACTCTGTCATCCAGGCTGGAACGCAGTAGCACGACCATGGCTCACCACAGCCTCAACTTCCTGGACTCAGGTGGTCCTCCCACCTCAGTTTCCTGAACAGCCAAGACTACCGGTGTGTGCCACCATGCCTGGTGATTTTTTGTACTTTTTTTGTACAGACGAGGTCTCACTATGTTGCCTAGGCTAGTCTCGAACTCCTGGGCTCAAGTAATCCTCCTGCCTTAGCCTCCCAAAGTGCTGGGATAACAGCCATAAGCCAGCACACCTACATGAATTCCAGAGCCTGAGTCATTTACTGTTAAGTTCCACTTTTATAAACTGTAATTGATTCATCAAAATTCATTAGACTTTAAAAAAATTCCACATGCTTTGCTGCATTTAAGAAAAAAAATAAAACAGGAAATCAACAGATAACATTTTGGGTAATTTGAGGATCCAGGTACAGAAGTCAAAGGCAAGTTTAACCTAAGATGG
>NW_007267298.1:0-856 GCF_000164805.1 Carlito syrichta | reverse complement strand
TGCTCCCTCAAGTCTTCTGATATTTCTAGACTCATCTCTCACCACTCTTGAACTTATCATCTTGCCTGACACCAATCTTTATTCATGCAGGTCACTCTTCTTAGAATGCTGTCCTCTGATCACCTGTTTAAATGTACTTATATTCAAGGCCAAACCAAGTTGCACCTAATCCATTAAACAGTCCACAATCACTATATACCACATGACTTCTCCCTTCTATAAATCTGGAACTAGCCCCTGCTTGATTATTCATATGTCACCTATAGATGGTGTCTGCTCAGTCATCCTCCATTTTATCTCATCCCTTGACTGAACTTTATACTCCTTGAGGATGCATCTTTGCATCCTCTCCAGCATTTGAATCACATATAGGCCTGCAAAATGCTTAGGGACTGTGGTTTACTTCCAACCAATATCAGTGAAGTTTTAAAACTATTACATCATTAAGTGTTGAATTCAATGTCATTATTAGCTTTTCTGTGGTGAAATTTATTTACAGGTATAACTCTACAAGCCTAAAAGTTACAGTACACCAGGAAAATAATCAAGTTCTGACATCAAAGAGATCGTCCACTACCAAACAATTTGTTAAAAAAGAGAAACTTGGAGAGGCAGGGAAGATGACAGCCAAGTCAATCAGGCTATGCGAGTCCCCGTGTGAGTGAATGAGTGTATGGAAAATTTTGTGTATGTGCTGGTGAGCGAGTGGACATGTAAGTGGCTGACTGAGAGAGGGCTAGGGACCTAGTGGCCATGACTCTCCTGGTGCAGCACCTGGTGCCACAGCATCTGGGCTTGGAACTTTGCGAATCCCAGGATGCAGAAGCTAAGCACCATTTTCTCTTTCTTTTCTTTA
>NW_007267297.1:0-821 GCF_000164805.1 Carlito syrichta | reverse complement strand
TGGAAGTATTTCAGACATTGAGTAAGATAGAACTCTCCCCCAAATCATTTTTATGAAGTTAACATCATACTGATACCCAAACTGGGCAAATACCCAACAAAGAAAGAGAACTATAGGCCAATATTCCTGGTGAATATCTATGCAAAATTTCTTTAGAAGATTCTATTAAATCAGATCTAACAACATATCTCAAAAATCATTTGCCATGACCAAGTAGGCTTCATCCCCAGGATGCAAGGCTGGTTCAATATTTGCAGAACCATAAATGTAATTAAATAGAGCAACAAATGTAAAAACAAGAACCACATGTTAACTGGGCTCAGTGATTCAGCCTGTAATCCTGCACTTTGTTAGGCTGAGGTGAGTGGATTGCCTGAGCCCTCGGGTTCGAGACCTCCCTGGGCAACTTGGTGAAACCTCATCTTTACAATAAATCAAAAAATTAGCCAGGCATTGTAGTGCATTCCTGTAGTTCCAGCTACTTGGAAGGCTGAGGTGGAAGGATCGCCAGAGCCCAGCAGGTCGAGGCTGCGGTAGTCAAGAGCAGCCACTTCACTCCAGTCTGGGTGACAGAGTGAGACTCTAACTCAAAAAAAGGAAAAAAAAACCTACATGTTTATATCATTAGATGCAGAAAAAGCTTTTTATAAAATTCAGCATCCCCCATGATAAAAATCCTTGAACACCTAGACACAGATAGAACATACCTTAAAATATAGCCTTCTACGATATAAACCCACAACCAACATATTATTAAACAGACAGAAATTGGAAGTGTTTCCCCTGAAAACTGAAACAAGGCAAGACTGCACTCTCACCGA
>NW_007267296.1:0-822 GCF_000164805.1 Carlito syrichta | reverse complement strand
TTTTTCCTGCTTAGGTCATACAAATATTCTTCATCTCAGTCTTACACATGATATATTTTCTCGTCTCACTCCTAGAAGTAACAAATAAATAGTAGAGGCACACCTCTGCATTATTTCTACATGAATGGACTCATGAGAAGCTCCTTGTTGCAATATTCTACTGCCCATGAGCAGTTTAATAAGGTGGTAAGACATGGATACTCTCTCTTACGCTTCTGTAAAAAATATGAGTAGGGAAAATGAATAAAGAACACCCTCTCGAATAAATGGTGCTGGAAAGACAAGACAGTCATATACAGAAGGATGAAACTGGACCCCATTTCTCACCATACATAAAAATCAACTCAAAATGGATTAAAGATTTAAATGTATGACCTGAAACTATAAAAATGCTAGAAGAAAATGTAGGAAAACCTCTGCTGGACATGGTCTAGGCAAAGAATGTATAAGACCTCAAAAGCGTAGGCAACAAAACCGAAACTTAACAAATGAGACTTAAACTGAAAAGCTTCAGCGCAGTGGAAAAAAATGATCAACTAAGTGAAGAGAAAACTTGTTCAATGGGAGAAAATATTTGCAAAATTTCTGTTCAACAGGAGAATGATATCCAGAATATACAAAAAATTCAAATAACCCAACAGAAGAAAAAACCTAAATAACAAACAAAAAATAATTCATTAAAAAATGGGCAAAGTGTCACCCCCCCCTTGGGTCTCCTTCCACTGTGGGAGCTTTCTGTCCTCTCAATAAATCCTGCTTTCTCAAAAAAATAAAAATTAAAAATCAAAAAATGATCAAAGACATGAACGGACACATGCAAAT
>NW_007267295.1:0-763 GCF_000164805.1 Carlito syrichta | reverse complement strand
CCAGCAGATTGTGTCTGTGATGACTGTGAGCATGACACTGCACTCCAGCCTGGGTGACAGAGTGAGACTGCAACTCAAAAAAGTATTTAATTGGATAATTAATTAAGCTAGGCAGTCACTCAGACTCCATCTTGAAAGATTGGCTCTTTCAGGTTCACATTTGCTCACATTGGGGACACAGGCACTGTCCCCAACCAGAGGTCTTACCTGGCAAATGCATATTGTAAGGTGGTGGATCCCAAGAATCTCTTACACAGGAACACAATACACATGTGCTAGGACAGCTTCAGTGACACAATATGCAGTAATGGCTAATTAGAAACCATTTAAATGCTCTTTAGGAGAGATATAATTAAATAAACTTTAGCACATTCATGCTCTGCGATCCTGCATGGCAGTGATAAACAGGCAAGATGTGGATTGGGGGGAAAAATCAAATTGCAGGGAAACACATCATATCTTCTTGGGCTGCCTGCAAGAGGGTGTGATTCCAGCCTGGAAGTTCAGGGCAGGCTGGAGGAGAAGGTCCATGTGACTGGGAAGGGAAACATGACTTTCAGGTAAAGGGAACAGCAAGGTACACAAAAGCAAGAAGTGCTGGTCACGCATGTGCAGGACAAGCAACTGGGAAATAAAGGTCTTTCCTGGGATAGACTGGAGATAGCTCAGAAAAGTGGACAGGACTCAAACCAATTATATGTAAACCTTTATGTCTTGCTCAGAATTTTGAACTTACTTGTTAGACAGTGAGGAACACTTGGTA
>NW_007267294.1:0-731 GCF_000164805.1 Carlito syrichta | reverse complement strand
TCTTTTCTGACCTCATCCCTCACTCAAATGTCACCAGAGTCATCTCCAGAGCTGATACACCATTTTGTCCTTGCTGCAGCCCAGAAGTTTCATCCCCACATGTGCAGTGTGAGAAGATACACAGAGGGACTCCAGGCCACTTGACCTGACCATTTTATGTCAACTTTGCATGCATGCTTGTGAAAAGTAGAAACAGTGTGTGGGGAAGGGAAGAGGAAGAGGATGGAGTGTTTTCTTCTCCCCAACACACTTCTCATGGGGAAGTTGGCCCATAACATGTGACCCACTCATGACAAAGGAGGACAACTTAGGCAGCATTCCCAGATCAGGAAGCTGCCCTTCCATGTCCTATGCATTTATTTAGGTCTACTCCGATGCCTCTGCACATCAGAGCCCACCCTCAATGTCCCCATGATGATAGCAGGATGCTCAGATGAAATCCCATTACCACTTGCTCCATTCTGAAGCTCTCTTTCCCCCAGTGGGAATCTGTGGGACCTGTGGTCCACTCTGTTAGGAATAAGCTGAGTGACTGGCAGGTGAATCATGACTTTTCATGTGACCTAGGATGCTTGTTAGTGGACAGAGCTAGGTGAGTTTAACCTCCTGCACTGATAAAATTTAGTTTCCACAATAGCTATGGGTACGTCAACCAAAATGCTCTAGGGGAGACACACATTCCTGTGGAGGTTTGGGGAAGAAGGGTCTCCTTTTCCTGTCTCCCTTGTCTT
>NW_007267293.1:0-815 GCF_000164805.1 Carlito syrichta | reverse complement strand
TAAGCTTTCTTGACAACTTAGTTTTTTGTGTGTTTTTTTTTGAGTGGAGTCTCTGTCACCCAGGCTGGAGTGCAGTGGCCACTCCCAGCCACCGCAGCCTTGACTTGCTGGGTTCCAGCGATCCTTCCGCCTCAGCTTTCCAAGTAGAAGGAACTAAAGGTGCATACTACGACGCCCAGCTAATTTTTGATTTTATTGTAGAGATGAGGTCTCACTAATTTGCCCAGGTGGGTCTCGAACCCGCGGGGTCAGGCAATCCATTCACCTCAGCCTCCCAAAGTGCTGGGATTGCAGGCTGAGCCACCGAGCCCGGCTGACAACTTAGTTTAAGTGATTATTTAGCATCTGGGTTCTCAACTAGACTGTAACCTACATGATGACAGGGATTGGGTCTGTTTTATTTGTCATTATCTATTCATTACTGACCATATATTAGGGTCGTGAATATTTGGGAAATATATGAAGATGCATTGCCACAAGGTCTTACCATGAAACAACCACAATTTTGTTGACATTTTTCAAAGAACAAAACCTGAAGCACTTTTTATAAATAGCCATAGCTACTCAGTTCATTTGTTTGGTGGATTATATTTGCAAGTAGTACTTGTATTTAGCAAAAGGTCATCAGAAGGCATCTGTTAATTGCACATTCCTGTAACAGAATTTCATCTAAGACCTTTCTTCTATAAGCCAAATGCTTTTAAAATAATTGTTTTGTACATATCTTTATAGAAAAATTTCCCCTTATGAAATTTTATAATGCCAAGATAATCCATTTTGAAATAAAGTCAATATGAGATTGGGTTATGAGAATC
>NW_007267292.1:0-865 GCF_000164805.1 Carlito syrichta | reverse complement strand
TTCATAACCTTGTTGTATCAGTGTCTCACAGTCGTGTTTGTGTCGGCCCATGGCTGTGTCTTGTTGAGTGAGGGGCGTTCATTATTGTCGCACACTTTGGTGTGCCACCGTGAAATGTCAGAGCTCGAATGAGAGTGACAAACAAACATTTAGTTTCTTGTTAAACTTGGCAGGAGTGGAAGTGAAATCAGCGCCATGTTAGTCCAATTTCATGGGGATAATGCCATGAAAAAGTGGCAGTGTACACATGGATTAAAATCTTTTCTCAAGGGACAGAAAGCATCACTGATGAAGAGAGGGGAGGATGGCCAGCAACAAGCTGAACTTGTGAAAATATCACAGAAGTGGGTTGAACTGTGTGTCAAAATCGCCGGCTGACTGTGAGAAGCATAGCAGACCAAATAAACATCAATAGAGAAAGAGTCAGGAAGATCTTGGCATGAGAAAGGTGTGTGCAAATATGGTCTTGAAGGAGCTCTTGCATCACGACAGTGCACCAGCCTGCGCAACACAATGAGGGAGTTTTTAGCCAGTAAACAAATAACTGTATCGAAACACCCTCCCTACTCAGCTGACCTTGTCCCCAGTGACTTTTTTATTTACCCAAAGATAGAGGAAATATTGAAAGAAAGATATTTTGATGGCATTCAGGACATCAAGGGGAATACGATGACAACTCTGATGACTATTCCAGAAAGAGTTCCAAAATTGTTCTGCTGGGTGTACTAGGCACTGGCATCAGTGTATAGCTTCCCAAAGGGAGCACTTCAAAGGTGACCATAGTGATATTCAGCCATGAGGTATGAACTGCTTTTTCTAGGATGAGTTTACAAGCTTAATTGTCAGGCCATCCCCTAAAGGAAAA
>NW_007267291.1:0-781 GCF_000164805.1 Carlito syrichta | reverse complement strand
CAGGCATCGCTTGATCCTGAAAGCCTCGTGAGAAGGCATGGAGAGCAACGGAGTCCACCGTGCACGCCACGATGGTGGAGAAAGGAAGAGAGGGCCCCAAATGAAACGGTTTGTAATAGCCACATTCCAAAGGAAGCAGAAGCCGGGTGCGGTGGCTCACGCCCGTCATCCCAGCACTTTGGGAGGCTGAGGAGGGAGCATGGCTTCGAGCCAGGAGTTTGAGACCAGCCTGGCCGGCATCGTGAGGCCCTGTCCCCGTGTCACGGTCTGAGTAACGCTCGGCTGCTCCTCCCGATGCCAGTAACTCAGAGGGGCGGGGAACCGGCAGAGAGAAGTTTATCTCTGAGTTCGAATCCAGGGTGCAGAGCCAGACTCGAGGTCTTTCAAAACGGTCCCGCTCCCCTTCTAGACTTTTACAGTTCGCTTTTACGGTCCAGAGTCGCCGGGACCTCCACGTCAGCCACATGACCGGCAGAGCAGGGACGAGCGCTTGAACTTCAGCCACGTTTATCGACAGCGAGTGATTTTTTTGGTCCAGACTTCCCGGTGCCAGGTATCAGGCGTATCTCACAGCTTTGACCAGTAGGGCCCGGCAGAAGCCTTCATCAAGCTCGCCACAGGGTAAAGGGCCTAGGACGTCACGCAATATGCAAAAGCCATACGAATCACAAAGTTTACGATGACATGGGCACAAAAGTCATATAACTCACAAGGCTTATGATCACATCGATACTGTTTATTCAAACTTATAACCACTCAGAAAAGGGGAGTAAAAGGAGGA
>NW_007267290.1:0-845 GCF_000164805.1 Carlito syrichta | reverse complement strand
CACTGCTGCCGTCCAACACTGGCCCACCCGCTGGACTACTACACCGCAGTCCCTTGTTCTGTCCCTCCCGGTCAATGCAGCCCACACCCTTTCCCTCCGCAAAGCAAGTGCATGTCACAGGGTCACTGGTTCATTGTGTCCACGCTGGAACCCCCAGAACCCCCTGGAATCCCCCACATCATCATCAGAACTATCAATGAGAGGCAAACATGCAAGACAAGGTGAAGAATGATCGCACCTGGGCGGAAGCTGACCTTCTGGTAGGTATGCCCTCCATCTTCTATCCCTGCTAACCCTGGGCTTTGCTGCGCTCCCTGTGCCAGCCTGCAGGGCCAGAGATGACCGTTTCCTGCCTGAGCCACCACCAACTTGGCCAGTTTCTTGCTCTTTGTCATTCTGAGAGAATGGGCTAGCCCCAGGCGCGCGCGCGTGTGTGTGTGTGTGTGTACGTGTGTGCATGCACGCATGTGCATGAAGGGGCCAGGGACTCTCTCTCTGGGAGCCCGTGCCAGGGATCCCAAGGGATACTTCTCCCAGGCCTGCGCTCGTGGGACTCAGCTGTGTTTCTCCACAGGTGAAGCTCTCAACTCCTCTTTGCTCCCTTCTCTGTCACTCAGGAGACATTTGTGTAGCACTTACTGCTCCCCCCTGGCCTTTCCACCCCCGGAATTTCATCAGTAACTGTTCACAGTCTGTTCAGCGTTTGTTTTATACATGCATGCATGATGTGTCCGACACGGATTTGGGAGGGGCGGATGCATGTGGGTTTAGGTGGCTTAGTGCCTGTGTGTTGTGTCCTGTGCATCATGGGTGCACACTAGTACATGCATGATTTTGTGTGGATG
>NW_007267289.1:0-708 GCF_000164805.1 Carlito syrichta | reverse complement strand
AGTGAAGCTGAAACATGTAAGAACAGATACACAACTTTTTATAAATAAATTCTGGAGATTTTGTTGTTGATGTTCGCCTCTCGTATTTTCTTAAGAAAACCTTGGAAACACAGCAAGCCAACTTCTGCCGGAGGGATGGTTTGGCATTGGGTATGTTTCTGTGAATGCCTTCTTAACACCAAGCACTGAGAATGAGCAACACAGTCTCTGTACTTGAGAGTTCAGGGAACAGCGGAAAAAGCAGAAAATTCAATGAGAACACTACCAGGGCATGGCAGGTGCAATGACAGAGGTGTGCTCAACATGATTTGGAGCCACAGAAGAAAGCAAACGGCCCCGAGTGCCACAGTCAGCCTCACATACGTACAAGATTAATTCCTCAGTTATAGATTAATGGGACCTCCCCATCTGACACTATTTTCTGTTTGCATTTTTAATCAAGGTTAAATTTATATATAGTGTCTGATGATGTAGCATAAGAATATGAATGTACTCAATGCCATAGAACTGTATACTTACAAATGGTTAACAAGACTGGGCATGGAGGCTTACACCTGTAATCCCAGCACTTTGGGAGTTCTAGGCGGGAGGATCACTTGAGTCCAGGAATTTAAGACCAGCCTAGGCAACATAGCAAGACCTCATCTCTACAGAAAATTTAAAAATTAGCCAGACATCGTGTGGCACATGACTGTAGTCCCAGTTTGG
>NW_007267288.1:0-982 GCF_000164805.1 Carlito syrichta | reverse complement strand
CTGGGTAAAGATGATTCCTCCGCTCAAAAATTTCCAAGAGCACCGAGACGACCCAAACAAGGAACGGCGCAGAACCCTCCAGATAAACCTGCGGACAATCCTAGAAGTCACTCTTAATACAGCAGCAAGAATCATCTTGGAATGTGTGAGTGAGCCAGGCCACTGCTCTGAACCAGCCCCAGCGAGTCCCATCATCTCTTACTGAAAGCCCAAATCATGACCATGACCCCCACAGCCTGCCTTGGCTGCCCCATTTCTGATCTCCCAATGCCCTGCAGGTGATTCAACCAGTCCCAGCCACAGTTATATCCTTGTCCTTCCCTGGACAGTCCAGTCACTTTGACCCCAGAACATTGGCACGTGCTTCTGTCTGGAAAGCGTGTCCCCTTGTTGCCTGAATGCTGGGACAGATGAAGGTTTTGGCCAAATCCAACCTTGGCTAAGCTAGAAGCATATCCAGGAATAGAGGTTGGAGAGGGAGAGGAGGGTGTTCAAGGAGAGAAACACAATATTTCCAGTTGGAAAGTAACACACAAGAAAATGTTTATTTAGAGTGAGTCCATAAGACAAATCACAGTTTTTAAAAACTGAATGAAGACCACATATATCACAAAACCCAAAACGATTCCACACTTTATTAGTCTACTGCCAGACACACTTCTACAACACCGCCCTCCACAATTTTACTGCTTCTCCTTATGACAGTGATTTACTAATACCATTTTCTACAGAGAGAACAGATCGATGATATAGCATGGCTGATGGAAATATGATTTTTGCCTTTGATGTTTGGAATGCAAAACTATGCACCTTCCCACACACATGTCCTCGCTTGTGTATTCATGCAGCAAGTCTGTGCTCTGCAGATGAATACATCCTGGCCAATTCTATGTTGGTCTCTTTCCAACAGAGAGAGAAAAGGGGGAGGGAGAGGAAGAGGGAGGAAGAGAGTGGGGAAAGAAAGAGAGGGGGGAAAGAAAGC
>NW_007267287.1:0-981 GCF_000164805.1 Carlito syrichta | reverse complement strand
GTGGCCAGGATTAGGTAACAGGATTATTTTCTGCACAACGTTCACAAGGAGCAGAAGAAAAATTACACAGAGGCACTAACAAAAGGCAAATGGAAAAATATGCTGAGAAAACAAAATATAAATGTCACTGTGTTTACTACATAGAGGGTGAATTGACTTTCTCAGCTATTATAAAGCAGGGGAATGATTCAAATCCATGTCTGCCTGACTTTAGTGCTCTTGACTCAAAGTATTCTAATGTAGGTACTTTCTTATTATTTCTGGTGTTATTTTTAAAATATTTGTTTTACACTAAAAATGTTAAAGCCATGGATGTCTTTATAAACAAAGATTGTAAATATTTCTTTGTTTTATTTCTTAATTTTGATTTAGGGCTCTAAGTTACCATGAATAATTTCTATTGTATTTTTCCTCCACAAACTAATTTCTTTAGAGTTATTTATGAATAGTGTATGTACAGCATTTATAACATAGTTTGACACAATTTAGGGCTGACTATTATTTAGGTCTTAATTCACTGAAATATGTATTTCTATGTGAAGCTTTTAGTTACTTTGTGAATACAAGTAAATATTTGTATTCACTGTCTAAATGCCAAGTTTTCTTCCCCCAAGTTGTTCTTGACCCATAGAGTATATCCAACTTTTCACCTCCCTTGAGTGAATCCTCACTTGTTTTTCTGAATACTGAGTTAAAGTCAGCATCAGATAACTTCTTATTTCATATACGATTCCCTGGGTGTCACAATCATTTTGCTGCCATTTTGTTTATTCATTTGATGGCATGTCTCCTCCCCTGGAGCCCAAATGAAACAAATAAAGAGCTTCAGAAAATGTTTTCCTCCCCTCCCTATTTTTAACATATTTTTCCTGGCCTTGAGTTAATTTTTCCATACCTGTTCAGCTTGGAAGGTCGGTGGTGCTAAAAGTTGACGTTTATTCATGCTCAATCCTGGGGTGCTACCTTGTGTAAAGAAGAAAA
>NW_007267286.1:0-760 GCF_000164805.1 Carlito syrichta | reverse complement strand
TCTGGCCTCTCCACCCCCCATGATTTCAGTAACTCTGTTCACAGTCTGTATATTCAGCATTTGTGAGTTCAAATGTTGTACGTGTGCATACATGGCCTGTACAGCACGGATTTGGCGAGGAGGAAAATGCATGTGGTTCTTGGTGGCTGCGTGCCTGTGTTTTGTGTCATGTGCATCATGGGTGCACACGCATGTGCATGTTTTGGTGTGGATGCCATGCTGGTGTTTGTAGGCATTGTGCTCTGTTCAATGTTGGTTTGTATATTCCTTCCCACGTGTGTGCAATTCTAGGAGCCTGTGTGTCTCTGTGTATGTGTTCGAGGAAGTTGGGCCGGTGTCATTTGTTTTGTCATTGGATAATTAGAAGACAGTACAACTAGGTGACTTCCTGGACATTGCTACTTGGCTTGTTTTCTTTTGCTTGAACATTTTAGAGTTTTTAGTTTGTTTGTTTGTTTGTTTGAGTTGGAGTCTCACTCTGTCGCTCAGACTGGAGTGCAGTGGCCACTCCCGGTCACCGCAGCCTCGACCTGCTGGGCTCCGGCGATCCTTCCGCCTCAGGCTTCCAAGTAGCTGGAACTACAGGCGCACGCTACCTCACCCGGCTAATTTTTTGATTTATTGTAGAGATGAGGTCTCACCTGCCCAGCAATCCACTCACCTCAGCCTCCCAAAGGCGTGGGATTACAGGCTGAGCCACCGAGCCTGGCTGGAGTTTTTGTTTTAATCATCGAAAGAATGTCTCTATAGAAATGCTGAG
>NW_007267285.1:0-767 GCF_000164805.1 Carlito syrichta | reverse complement strand
ATTGTGGGGGAGGGGCTCCGGGTCTCTCGCCATCGCGAGGTGCAGTGCTCGCTTCGCGTCACGTCCGCGTCACCTTCTGGGTTGACGTGATCCTTCCTCAGAATCCGGTCTGCGAGCACCAGGCGAAACGCGGTTCCGCCTCCAGGTCCCCGGCCTCCCACGGAGTGCTTCGGACTCCCGCGCTGCGGGACCCCAGAGTGTGGCTCGCTGCGACTGGGACGACCGCGGAGCTGGGCCCCCCGCTGGCCGCGGAGCTGGGCCCCCCGCAGGCGACGGAGCTGGGCCCGCCCTACCACGTCGAGGGAACCTCAGTCAGGCCGCTCTTGGACATGGACCCTTAACCGTGAGTTCACAGACTCTTCTTTCCTTGTATTTTCTTTCCTGTGTTGCGGCTTTTGCCGGAAGTGGAACTGCTGGATTATGCATGAGAGTATCCCGTTTTCTGAGAAGTGTGTGTGGAAAGACTGCCCTATTCCCACGGAATGTATGTGGCCATCAATGTGTCCACTGATTCCGCAGTGTTCGTTCTGTTCCATGGATCAGTAGTTAGGGTTTTATACCATTGCCTCTCTGTTTGGTTTATTAGACTTTGGTGAAAGCAGAAAGTGTAAAACCCTAAACTTTGTCCATTTTGAAGACAGTTTGGGCTATTGCAGGTCTCATGCCATTCTACTGAAATACAAGACATTTGGGTTTGGGTAGAGATTTCCTTTTGTTTGTAATGCTTTGTGTAGCAGTAGCACCTTCCAATATCACGGTTTTTATTT
>NW_007267284.1:0-762 GCF_000164805.1 Carlito syrichta | reverse complement strand
AGAGGCCCTTATGAGAGATTGTGCCCCCCATTTTACATATTAAAACTGATTGCTCATAATGGTTAAATGACTTGTTTACAGTTCATTAAATACACTCTACATAAAAACAGAACCAGAATTTGAATTCAGGACTTCTTCCTTTTCGGCCAGAGCATTTCTATTATGGTTGTCTTCTCCCCAGGAAATTGCAACAATTAATATTTATGTAACTTTTACAATTAGATAATTTTTAAATATACATGATCCCATTTTATTCTTATGACAATCTATGGAGATTGGTGTATTATGCACACTGATTAAATCTCTACATCATGCTGAATGTAGTGATTGGAGGGGTTGTGAAAATGGTTAACTAAATGAATATAAGAAATGGCTCTTGGATTTTCCTATTTTCTTCATAGTTTTTGCAGTTAGCTGCATCTTCATTGCTTCACACTTCCATTTGTTGGCATCCATGATAGCTCTGGGACAGGCTTCTGACTTCAGTGACTGTGTAACTGTTTCCTCCCTGCTCTGGTCCCTTCCCCTCATCACCTCCCACTTATGCTGCACACAGCTGTTAAATCATCTTTCTCAGACACTGCTTTAATCTCTTCAGTCCCATCAGGAACCTGTGATAATGTTCCATTGCCTTTCTAGCAAATCCAGAACTTTCATCCAGCCTTCAGTATCGCTTTGTGATTTCCAACTTACCATGTTTGTTTGTCGGTATGTTGTGGCATCTACTACATAGTATTTGGTCACTCTCATTTCTGTTTTGAC
>NW_007267283.1:0-946 GCF_000164805.1 Carlito syrichta | reverse complement strand
TCTGGTATAGAGGTATTAATTCTAAATGGACTGGTCCCATTAAACCAGCGGGTTAAGACTACCATGTGGCCATTTAGGGTTTCTTATGCCTCTGAGTAAAGAGTTCAAGAAGGGAGTTATGGTGTCGGCTGGAGTGATTGATCCAGACATGGGAACCTGGGCTACTACACAGAAAGCAAGAAAGAATACATCTGCCAAGCTCAGTGGCTCAGACTGTGATCCCATGCCTTGGGAGGTTGAGGTGAGTGGATTGCCTGAGCCCGTGGGTTCGAGACACACCTGGGCAACTTGGTGAGACCTCATCTCTACAATAAATCAAAAAAATTAGCCAGGTGTGGTAGCTCATGCCTGTAGTTCCAGCTATTTGGAAGGCTGAGGCGGAAGGATCACCAGAGCCCAACAGGTCGAGGTTGCAGTGACCAGAAGCAGCTACTGTACTCCAGTCTGGGTGACAGAGTGAGACTCCAACTCAAAAAACAGAAACAAAAACAAAACAAAACAAAACAAAAAAGAGTACATCTGAAATACAGAAGATCTCTCAGAGTGTCTCTTACTATCCCCATGCTCTAGGATTAAGTTCAGTGCAAAACTAAATCCAACCCAGGCCCAGTCCTTTCAGAAACAAAGATTGGGTTTGGATCACCCTGCAAGGTGAAGAACCACAACCAGCTGGAGTTCCTGCTGAAGAGAAAGGGAATACAGAATGAGCAGCAAACAAAGGTAGCTCCAAATGGCAGCTATGATTACATGACCAGTCACAGAAACCAGGACTGATATTGTCAGAGTATTTCCTCCTTATTTTATTCTGAACACGTGTGTGTGTGTGTGTCAACCAAGTATCTCTGTTTTCTTTCTCTCTTATTTATGTCCCAGTATTAAGTTATAGGATATAAGAAGAATAAACGAAGGACTGTCTTCATTTATTGGTGCTGCTATATCAAGGCAT
>NW_007267282.1:0-577 GCF_000164805.1 Carlito syrichta | reverse complement strand
TTTTGCTATCAGAGTAGTTCTGGGCTCATATAGTCAGGTGGGAATTATTTCTGCCTCTTCGATTTTTTGTGAAGAGTTAAATTAAACTTATATTGCTTTTCAACTGCTTGGAAAAATTCAGCTGTGAAGCCATCAAGGCCCTTGGCTCTTTTTTTCTCCCTCTCTCTTTTCTTTATCTTGTTTTCTGCTTTGTTTTGTTTCGTTTTGTTTTTTGAGTTGGGGTCCCCATCAGTTGCAGGCTGACGGGCAGTGCACTGACCATCCTTCTGCTTTGGATCCTCTGTTTTATTTTACACAAAACTATTTGCTGAGTCAAAGATTGAGTGAATGATGAGTCTTCACTCTTCAAGGGAAAGTCGGTGCCCGCTGATTACCTAAAGAGGTTACAATTATGAAAATGGCTTAGGTAATCCTATCATCGCAAGACACAGAATTAAGTAAAGACTAACGACACCACTGGATGGAAATCAGAGGGAAAATCAAAATTTCTTTACTGAAAATAAGTAAAGAAGTCTTTTATTCTCAGTGAAGTGTTCTAAAGCTTTCAAATATATCTTCCACCTTACTTCCCATAATT
>NW_007267281.1:0-833 GCF_000164805.1 Carlito syrichta | reverse complement strand
AACATTTGTCCATTTTCAGTCACCAGGCTTTTGTGTGTGTGTGTTGGACAATATTCAGTATTTCTCTTTGACTTCTGGCCTTTGTCATTGGTGAATATGATAATGAAAATATGTTGCTTGATTATCCACTTTTCATCATTTACTTATTACTGAATAGGAATGTTAAATTAGACATCCAACACATCTATTTCATATCTTTAACAGAGAATGCTCTAATTATAAAAACTGAAGCTTAATTTTACTATGCTACCTGGATCTATGTTGAACAATGACAAGGGAAATAAAAAAGGTGTATAACTGGAATTTCATTAGCAGATAGTAAAAATTCTGAAACTGTCATGGGTAGAGGGTCAGAAAGGAGCATGTCTTTATAAATGCCACTCTAAATAAGGTAAGTGTATAGCACAACAGCTTCATATACATATACAGAAGAAATAAGCCTCTGCCATAGATAATTTGTGGTTACAGAGGTCAAGTTGAAAACTAAGAGTTAAAACCCACAAGAGAAGAAGCTCAACTCCTAACTATAACCCTATTGTAGACAGAAACTAAACTACAAATCAACATTAATAGGTTTTGTGCTTTTCCTAACCCAGACATACAGAAAACATTTTTTTCCCCTCAACTTCTTGTTTCTTTTCTCTATTCTGTCATTTCCAGAGCTGGAAATTGTTTATTTCAGTTTGAAGACATACTGATAATTACTTGGGTATTTCTGTGGCAGATGCAGCAAATGTTCAAATATATTTCTTGTATGATTGAATGAATAAACACAGAAACATGTAGCTGGTTCAGGATTAGCAGTTGGCCTCATGGCAATCACTAGCCTAGGA
>NW_007267280.1:0-770 GCF_000164805.1 Carlito syrichta | reverse complement strand
GGGTCACAATCCCCAAGCTGTCCTTTGTCATGTCCCCCACGAAGAGAGAATGTTCATGTGCCGTGTTTTGCACAGGATAACCACCTCATAGCTGAAGGCCTGGAACTGCTCTGGGGTTGGGTCGACAAACTTTAGGATCTTCGCAGCAACATCTCCATGTCACTTTCCCTTATAAACAGTTCCAAAGAAGACTGACCCAATCTGAGTGGAGAGCATCAATTCACTAGCTTCTATTTTCCAGTAATAGTTTGAATCTCTTTGTCCATGAGACCTAATTTTCTTTTTCTCCTGGGTCCTGGATCCTGGTGCCCACTCTCTTTGTGCTGTCACAGGGGTTTTGGACTGTGACCAAGCCATTGAGCTCAGATGGTTGGGGCTGCTGGACAGGGCTGAAGGTGAGGCAGATTCTCTGTGACTTCCAATTGCACCCTCAATCATCCTGCTGTCCACAGATAGGATGACCATGTGGACATTAGGTGTGGACATAGACCTCTGCCTCTGGGAAAGGGAACCTTCAGAGGAGGGGCTGGAGGTGTAGAACGTGAAGGCGTGAGGTGTAGAATACCTGTGCTGGGAACTAACAAGTATCCGGGAAACAGGCTCTCGCATATGACTCATTGTCAAAGAAGGGAGTGCTGGGACCCCACTATCACCAGTAGTGGATTTGGGAAACAATAAGAGTTGTCTGATATTACTCCAGTCCACCCACATAGTAGTACTTTGGTGCTACAGTGCTCATGAAATTTGTGGCCACAAGTCTGACATTGAAA
>NW_007267279.1:0-809 GCF_000164805.1 Carlito syrichta | reverse complement strand
GGATTAAAAATAGAAAAACCTTGTTGGTATAGGAAGGGAAAAGGTGTAGTTGTCAGCAACAAGTTTGAAAAAGAAATTAGGGAGTCCAGTTTGCTTACTGTACAGGACATTCTGCGTTTAAGAAGCCAAAACTCAGCACGCACCTTGGCTTTGATCTTGTCCTCCACTCAAGTCTCAGAGCATCCTGCAAGAGCTCAGGTCTCATGTGGTCCATCCCACAGAGCAGGGAACGTTCAGTGGTTGACCACCCCTTGGCCTATGATGGACTCTGGTTGAACATACTGGTTTTAGTTGAACTAATTTGTTATTACCATTTTATCTTTTGAATATTATATTTCCATTTGTTGGATATTTTAAGATTGTTTTATTGGCTATTTTAGTTTTGCTTTCTTTGACTCTGTTTTTGAAATAACAAAAATGAAAATAACGGTAAGGACCATCTACACACGAAGTGCTCATTTTGGGAGCTTCATTCCACTGCTAGTTAGTCTTGCAGCCTCCCACAGGAAATACCCTCATCTCTTCCAAAATCAGCAGATTGCAGTTAATACTCAACTCAGTCTATGGTACAAGACATGCCATGACAATTCACTGTCAAAGATTTCCTTCTCTCTTTTTGCATGAAACAACTATTCCATGTTGTGAAAATAAGAAAGTAGTGGCAAGAAGGTACTTGAGAGATGTTAAATATTGCATTGGTTCTGGGCCTAATAGAGAGAGAGAGAGGGAGAGAGAGGGAGAAAGAGAGAGAGAGAGAGAGAGAGGTGAAAATGACTACTGAATTCAAAAGCCCCCACTACTACCAGTGG
>NW_007267278.1:0-703 GCF_000164805.1 Carlito syrichta | reverse complement strand
TTACCCGTCACTGAATACCAAGAGCGTAAAGACTTAAGGGGACATAGGGAGAATGAAAGAATGGTGAGCTGATGACACAAAATATTAGCCTTTATGACATAAGTGACCAGCTGATAGATGACATTATTTTTTTGTTTTATTAGTAAGAACTGCCAAATAAATATTATCAGAGTTACGTTGAACTGCTTTTCTTAAACGTTGGATGACGATTGGAAAGATAAACAGCAGAAAAAGAACAATTATACCAATAGTAATGAAATTATAGATCAGATTCCAGACAGAATTGGAAGCCACAAACTGAGAAAGGGAAGAAGTAAATCTAGATGCTAGTTGAGAAACTGAAAGTGAGGAAAGATGTGCTTGAGAAACAGCAGTAATCTGACTATGCAACTGTTGAATGTTTAAAGAAGAATTAGAAGACTGCCAAACTCCCATAAGATGTTTCTGAACATCAGTCCAACTAACATTCTGACCATCATATGGCAAAGGTGTAACACAAATCCATTTAAATTGAGCGTGACAAGCTACAGACATCTGAACCTTAATATGTTGTATTTGATTTCCTATATATACTAATGCTGATTCTAAAGCATTCAACCTATCAATAATACCTTTATCTATCTGTTCTTGAGTAAATAAAGCTAAGCTAACATTTTGGGACAAATCATTCACATGATTAGCTGTGTGAACTTCTGAACCAAAG
>NW_007267277.1:0-851 GCF_000164805.1 Carlito syrichta | reverse complement strand
GACATCCCATAGGCCTCTCTGATAGTCTTCTATGGGTAGTCTGGGAGTTTTTTTTTGCACATAAATCATGTGGTATTTCTTTCCCAACAGTAAAAAACAAATAAAACTAATTTCCACTC
Organism: Carlito syrichta; assembly: GCF_000164805.1. Taxonomy (NCBI): domain Eukaryota; kingdom Metazoa; phylum Chordata; class Mammalia; order Primates; family Tarsiidae; genus Carlito; species Carlito syrichta. Next base: position 732 of record NW_007267277.1, on the reverse strand, counting down.
GAATTTGAATTGCTAACTTGGGAGAATGTATACTCTCATCATTATTGTTTCTTTCACTTTTCTATCAAGTATTTGATATGTCTTTCTGTTTTCTGAAATATGGTACATTTTCATGGTTCTTATTAGATGGGTCTTGCAGTCTACTTGTTAAATCTAACTGTAGTTATTTTATAGTTCTTTTCATTGTTGTGACAGAAAATTTTCTTGTTTCTATTTCTGTGAGTTTATTGCAAATACGGAGAAGCTATCAATTTTATTTAGCTCCTATCTAAATGTGGCTATCTCACCATATTCTCTTATTAATTTTATTGTATATAACCTGACTCTCTCGAGTTTCCTAGATGTACGATCATACTTGCTAGGACTGCTAGAAAAACGGTAAATAATTTGGCAGTATAAAATGGCAACAGGAGCCGGGCTCAGTGGCTCAGCCTGTAATCCCGCTCTTTGGGAGGCTGAGGAGAGTGGATTGCCTGAGCCCGCAGGTTCGAGACCCGCCTGGGCAGGCAAGACCTCATCTCTACCATAAAACAAAAAATTAGCCAGGCATGGTAGTGCGTGCCTGTAATTCTGGCTACTCAGGAGGCTGAGGCAGAAGGATCGCCAGAGTCCAGCAGGTCGAGGCTGCGGTGACCGGGAGTGGCCGCTGCACTCCAGTCTGGGCAACAGAGTGAGACTCCAATTCAAAATAAAATAAAATAAAATGGCAACAGGGAGATTCTAACTAGCTAT
>NW_007267276.1:0-709 GCF_000164805.1 Carlito syrichta | reverse complement strand
CCAAACCACATTCTCAGGACACCGTCCTTGAAGCACTCAGATGGGAAACCCGTGTCCCTCTCATTCTTGGTTGGATTCAAGTGGGTAACAACTCTGAGACCTCTTCGGCTGCACAGAAAGATGGAGGTGAGCATCTACACTCCCCGGGATCTGGAACAACACTGAACAGCACATGCTACTGCTCGCCTGGAATTGACTCTTCCCTTCAAGGAAGCTCCTGCCAGGCAGGCAGTGACTTTGGACAGACTAGGGGTCTAATCAGAATTGCGAAGAAGGACTGGCACTGAAGGAGCACAGACCAGGCCCAAGTCTTCTCAAGTCATCTACACACATATGTCCTTGAAAAGTTCACACCAACTGGACTTGGTGGCTCAGCCTGTGATACCACACTTTGGGAGGCCGAGGTGACTGGATTGCCTGAGCCCGCGGGTTTGAGACCCACCTAGGCAACTTGACGAGACCTCATCTCTACACTAAATCAAAAAATTAGCCGGGCGTGGTAGCACACGCCTGTAATTCTGGCTACTTGGAAGGCTGAGGTGGAAGGATCGCCGGGAGCGGCCACTGCACTCCAGTCTGGGTGACAGAGTGAGACTCCAACTCATAAAAAGAAAATAAAAGAAAAGTCCAAACCAGACAGTCTGTGTATTGTGTCACGAAGATGCCAGACACAGACAGGCAGACAGAGGTCAGACCATGGAGAGAATCA
>NW_007267275.1:0-851 GCF_000164805.1 Carlito syrichta | reverse complement strand
TTAGAACTCTTGGTTTAAGCATTGTCAGTCCCAAGCTAACAGACTAACTTGTGCTTTTACAACGGGGTGTAAATGATAAAGCGATAAGCCCCTTTCAGACATTCTACAAGGTGGCAGCAGACTCAGAGGCGCCAGCTGCTCTCTATCACCGGTTTATCCCAGTGATAATTTAAACACAGTGGCTATGTAAACCTGCAGGGAACAAAGACTTTTATAAAAGTAACCGCCTTGCTATAATAAAGCTTGTGATATTTTATAAATTCCCAGAATTAGTATATGATTTTCTACCCCACATTCACTGTATGGGTTTGTAGCATTCATATTTAAAATTTTGTTAAGTTTGGCTTTTGCTGTCCCATAATGACCATGTTATGTTATGTAAATGTTAAGCAAACAAGCTTTCCTAAGCATACCTTGGGATGGAAACTTAAAGGGCTAATGTAATCCTTTGCCTGCCAGCTCAGGTTACTTCATACGCAGGGACTGTATGGACCTAACTTATCTAACATTCCACTCGGCCCATTACGTGAGTTTCTGTCAATCACGGGCAGCACCCACCAATACCAAGTGTTCCCGTACCCATTAGGAGAAATTACCCAATCATGTATAATCAAGTTTGGAGTTCTTTCCCCTCCCTCTGTAATTGTGCATAAAAACTGCTTGCCATTATCAATCGGGGCTCTCATCCCTGAAGCTGCTGCTTCAGGCATGAGCCCAGACTTGAGCCTGAATAAAGACCCTCATGTGTTTGCATTGGAGCTGGCTCTTTGTGGTCTCTATCTCTCTCATTAGAGTCCCGGGTTCAACACTGTCTCCTCTAAATATCTTACCCCTTAGGTTCAATATGTAGT
>NW_007267274.1:0-782 GCF_000164805.1 Carlito syrichta | reverse complement strand
TACTTTACACAAGAGGGGCCAAACATCTAGACTAGCTAAAGGAGACACCTATTCAGATTTATGGATTTTTGTGTTTGGGAGTTTTTGCATAACTTTTCTTTTTTATAAAACTCTGCTCCACAACTTGAAACCGCCTCCTTTGATTTCCACTTCAACTCAGTGAGACTTCCCAGACTGTATTTGGGTTCCCAACCTCTGGGGAATATTTGTAAACTATGCATTTGACAAAATACTAATATCTAGAATCTACAAGGACTCAATCAACCGAGAAGAAAAAACAACCCTATTAAAAAAGTGGGCTAAAAGCATAAACAGAAAACATGAGTTGTTACCAAATATGTTTTAGTTGCTCATATTACTAATTATCAGAGAAATTCAAGTTAGAGCCACGATAAGATATCATCTTACACCTTTCAGAATGGCTGAAATTTAAATGTAATAAGTAAAAGACGTTGGTGAGAATTCAGAGACAAGGGAATTCTTATACACTGCTGGTAATATAGGTCATTTCAACCTCTGAGGAAAACAGTACGGAGTTTTTCCAAGAATGAAAAATAGAAATACCATTCAATCCGGCAATTTCAATACTGGTCTCCGATTCAAAATGAAAGAAAGTATTGTATGAAAAAGATGCCTGGAAGTGGGAGGACCGTGATGGCCTACTGAAGACATTGCACATTTGCCATTCTCAGCAAAGAAATGTATATGGAGAAGCAGACACAGAGCTTTCAGGGTTGACCTGAAAACACAAGCAGAGGTTTATTGGACAGTCCCAGGGGAAT
>NW_007267273.1:0-883 GCF_000164805.1 Carlito syrichta | reverse complement strand
TAAGAAATGAACACTTACATCTAATGAAAAGGCAAAATGATATTCACAGCATAATTACTTGCTATTCATTTACTATTTTATATCAACTGACACATTTTAACAGGTAAACTTTTGCACAATTATTAGGGGAAATAATAATTCGAACCAAATTGAAAAATTACCATAACTTCTCTTTCAATATGTGTGGTGAAAATAGACAACTGGGCTAACATTTATTCTTTTGAGTTGATGACAACTTCTGTATCTTTCCCCCTCAAATGAACGTTAAAACGGGAAAATTAAACTATTGACAAAAAGAGGCTGCCTTAGAAGTTACAAATTATATCAATCTAGATATTTCCTGATTAGATAAAATATGAGATCACATGAAACTTAGTACTTTAAAGATTATTAATATATACTGATGGACTACAGAGCTGTATTTAAATTCCATCAGGATGATGTTATTTATCCAAAAAATTCTGCAGGCCGATATAGCAATTCATGAATCATTATTTATGTTTAAATATTTATAAATCAACTCGTTGCTCCCTGGTTTAACACTGAAACTCTATCATCGTACTTGATTTGGACTCTAAGGAGCCTGCATAATGCATTTCAGAAGACTTGCACACCCCCACACAATTCTGGATTAATAGCCAAACAAACAAGGAGTAATTGTCTCCACTCCAGGGAAACGTAAGTGATAACATCAATCTGACCTTTGCTTAACACTTACTGCTTACTTCTCACACATTCTCCACAACAAAGTTTCCTCTCCCAGAGGCAGTTCATTGCAGAATATTTATCACATGCTCATTCATCCACAGAAAGAGAAATTTAGTGATTAACAGGATAACAGAGATCTAGAAATGATAAGTTATCCCACGATCAAATGAAGAGA
>NW_007267272.1:0-660 GCF_000164805.1 Carlito syrichta | reverse complement strand
AAAGTGGTTTCTTCTGGGTTATGGGTAATGGGGTCAGCATGAAAAAGTGCACTCAGTTGTGGAATTTCTCCTAGAAAAGCCCCCATGGGTGGCCTGCCTCTAGACTGAGGCATAAAATGACCACCCCTTGATTTTCACAGCACTGTCCTAGGGCTCTCGTAGGGGGACACTGACAATTCCTGGACTCTGGGGCAGAGATGGAAGGGGTCCTCGCTGTCCCCTGCATCCTCCACACAGATTTATGTTCTCTAACACAAGACCAGTCTGGGTGGGTCCCCCAAGAGTTGTGCCGAGGTCTGTGATGGGCTAGGTACCTCTAGATGGGACATGGTTTGGGACAGTCATACTCATCAAAGACTAGGAACCATCAGCGTCACTTTAATATCAATATTACATATTATTTTGCTTTTCATATCATTGTTGTTTAACACGAGGCATAAACATTGGCTTCTATAGATGGGCTCGGTGGCTCAGCTTGTAATCCCGCACCTTGGGAGGCTGAGGTGAGTGGATCGCCTGAGCCCTCGGATTCGAGACCCGCCTGGGCAAATGGTGAGACCTCATCTCTACAATAAATCAAAAAAAAAATTAGCTGAGTGTGGTAGCGTGTGCCTGTAGTTCCGGCTACTTGGAAGTCTGAGGTGGAAGGATCGCCGGAGG
>NW_007267271.1:0-875 GCF_000164805.1 Carlito syrichta | reverse complement strand
GAAATCAGATTTTATCTCTGAATGCTATAAGTGATTGGGGAACAGAGGTCCTTTCAATGAGCTCCTAAGGAGAGAAAGAAAATTGAGACACCTCTGCCTACTTTGAAACACAGATGCCTTTGTGCACCTGTAAAAAAACATAGACATATCTCTTATATGCTACTTAGCCTTTTTGCTAACTCAGTGCAAGTTAATGCTAGCCTTGGGAAAAATAATTTTTGTAGTCTTTCTCTGGCAACTAAGGAACTAAAAAAACTGTTCTTGTTTTCAAATGCTAAAGGCCAGGTTTGTTAAAAGTAAATCTGTTTCTAAAGGTTTAGGCCTTGCCTAAAATCGCAGTCAACTGCTTGTCCCTGTAAAACTGTTGGAAAGTCTCTTAGAGTCGTGTAATGTATGCTGAGTCCCTCCTTTATATTGTAATGCTAAATAACACTACTGCCTGCCTTTTTGGCTATGCTTAACTAGCACACCTCTTACAAGATTGGTGAAGCTTTAAATGCCAAATACTTTGCAGGACTTAGTAAGGCATGGGAACTGGCCATTCCCACCTGATTAAGTCACCTTGTAAGCTCAGTATTTCACCTAAGGGACAGGTCAAGTACTAGGCACACTCTGTGGAGCATAAAGTGAGTCCTAATCACTTTCATTGAATTGTCCACATCTTACAACTAAGACTATTGTTTAGCAATTCATGAGGTTTTTGTTTGTTTGTTTGTTTTAACAATTTTGCCTGTTCCTAATTAGGAATAAGTAAAAACAGATCATTTTACATCTACGTGGTCTGTTCACTCTAAAAAGGTTTTGTACCAGGCCATTTTGTAGACATCATTGGAAAGTCATGAAGCAAAAAAAGGGGGCTCAAGGAAGGATGAGAA
>NW_007267270.1:0-915 GCF_000164805.1 Carlito syrichta | reverse complement strand
CCACGCCCGGCTCATTTTGATTTGTTGTAGAGATGAGGTCTTGCCAAGTTGCCCAGGCGGGTCTCGAACCCGCGGGCTCAGGCAATCCACTCACCTCAGCCTCCCAAAGTCACGGGATTACAGGCTGAGTCACCAAGCCTGGCTTCTTTTCTTTTTAAATAATTTTTTAAGATTTGTATTTATTTTAAAAATGTGGGGTACAATTTATGACTAGGTAGATAAGAGGTCATTACACAGGTAAAGTTTGGGCCTCCACACACGTGTACCACAGCACAATTCACAATAGCAAAAACATGGAACCAACCATGCTGCCCATCGAAAGTGGACTGGATAAAAAAATGTGCTACATATGAATGATGGATTACTATGCAGTCATAAAAAAGGACAAAATTAGGGACTTTGCAGCAGTGATCTATCACAGAAACAGAACTGTGAGTGCCTAATGTCTCACTCATAAGCAGATCCTGAACATTTATCATAACACTATAAGAAAATGTTTGGTAGTAGTGGAATGCTGCCAGTGGGGATGGGGGTACATAACATCAGTAAGGGTACCTGATCTCAAACCAGGTGAAGTGAGGTAAAAGTATGCTTTTAAAAACTACAACTAAGCCAGGCTCGGTGGCTCAGCCTGTAATCCCGCGCCTTTGGGAGGCTGAGGTGAGTGGAATGCCTGAGCCCGCGGGTTCGTGACCCGCCTGGGCAGAGAGACCTCATCTCTACAATAAATCAAAAACTCAGCCGGGCATGGTAGCGCATGCCTGTAATTCTGGCTACTGGGAAGGCTGAGGCGCAAGGATCGCCGGAGCCCAGCAGGTCGAGGCTGCGGTGGCCGGGAGCGGCCACTGCACTCCAGTCTGGGCGACAGAGTGAGACTCCAACTCAAAACAAAAAAAAACTACAACTAGCCGGGCT
>NW_007267269.1:0-710 GCF_000164805.1 Carlito syrichta | reverse complement strand
GAAGGCAAATCCCCAGCCAAAAGAAGGGCACTTTATCAAACTTAATGATATCATCAAGATCACCCCCATACCCTATAAAAAGAGGGCAAACGACATGAACAGACATCTCTCAAAAGAAGATATACAGATGGCCAACAAACATGAAAAAGTGTTCAACATCACTCATCATCAGGGATATGCAAATTAAAACCACAATGAAATACCACCTCACATCAGTCAGAATGGCCATGATTAAAAACTCAAAAAATAGATGCCGACATGGATGCGGAGAAAAGGGAATACTAACACTGTTGGTGGAAGCGTAAGTTCGGACAACCTCTATGGAACGTGATATGAAGCTTCTCAAGGAATTAAAAGTAGATCTACCATGAGATCCCACTACTAGGTATCAACCCAATGGGACAGAGGTTGTAACATAACAAAGACACCTAGGCGCACGTGTTCACTGCAGCACAATTCACCGATGTGAAATCGACTGACATACCCATCAACTAAGTGGATAATGAATATGTGGTGTATATATACACCATGGAATACTATACAGCCATGAAAAAGAATGAAATTGCGTCCTTTGCAGCAACATGGATGGAGCTGAAGACCATCATCCTAAGTAAACTGACTCAGAAACAGAAAGCCAAACACGTGGGAGCTAAATAGTCACAAGGATGGAAATAACAGGCACTGCAGACACTAATAAGGGGGGAGGGACC
>NW_007267268.1:0-704 GCF_000164805.1 Carlito syrichta | reverse complement strand
AATCCCCACCCAACCATGCAGGAGCAGAGAGACAGAGAGAGCCTGATGGGTTTTGTTTAACTTTTCTTGTAGTTTTGAAGGAAAGCCTACTTCTCTGAGAGAGGTCCTGCCACCTTTCAGATCTCACACTATGGAAAAAGATCAGTCACATTTTGTCCTGGCTGCCAGAATGAGAGATTTACAAGGTGTCCCTTCAGAAAGAATTCCCAGTAGAGTCCACGCTGAAACGTCTTCTTCTCCAGTACAACCAAAATGATTAGAAAAGCGCAAAGTACATTTTGCAGTGATTAGGCAAAAATAAAATCTAGTCACAGAAAACTTTTATCTGTGACCTTCTCCACCAAGCTAAGTAGTCAAAGAAATCTGCTCATTCACAACTTTCTCAGAGTCTGAATTTCCTTTGCTGATCTAGCACACTGACCAGTTTCTACATGGAGGGTGGTCACTCTTTACAGTCATTTTGAATACAGATGTGTGCTATTTGGGAACTCTGCATGTGCAGATAAAATTGTGAATTTCTGTCTGGAGAAATTATGGTAGTAACGAGGTCTAATGAGGTTGTTAGAAAGAAAAAAATGTTATTTACCAAAAAAACTTGATGGGATAATTTGACTTGCTGTGTTTTACAACTGATGATAAGAAGAATGTTGATTGCAAATAAATCACTGCCTCTAAATGCCTTCAAACAGTTTGTGTTTGCTCCG
>NW_007267267.1:0-867 GCF_000164805.1 Carlito syrichta | reverse complement strand
TCTGGAAAGATGAATCGATTTCTATATTCACCCTGTGCTACTTTTTTAGGTAACAAATGATATTGATATTTCATTTTTACAAATAGCATTTCTATTCATAGAGTGGCATGCTTTTTTTTCATGTTTACTGGCCATTAGTAATTGAAAAAGTAATCTGTCTCTGACCTTTTAAATGAAGGTTGTATTAATTTCCTTACTGGCATTTGTAAGATTGTTTAACAGAATATACATGTCACCCTTTTGTCATGTGTTTCAACATGTTTCTGGTTGTCATTATCTTTTAAATTTTGCTTGTGTTTGTCATGTGAACAATTTCCATTGTATGCAACATGAATCTGTGACAATATGATTAAGACTGCTGCTTTTTAATTTGTGCTTAAAACTTTCTTACCCATTCCAATGAGTTATTGTCTACATTTTCTTTGGATATTACAGTTTTCATGTCATTTTCTAAGCTTATTTAGAGGTTATTAGGAAATGGAAAGAAGAAGGCAGATTTGAGAGACATTTAAAATTGACTGCTAGATGGTCTGGGAGGAAGGGAGAAATGTGAATGGGGAGGGGGTGGGGAGGAGAGAGAGAAGTCAAGGAGGCTGTCAAGGAAGGCACCAGTAAGAATGGACATCATTACCATAACAAACAATAACAGATGGTGGTGAGGATTTGGGAGAAAAGGAATGCTTTTACACTGCTGGTGGAAATGCAAACTGGTGCAGCCTCTTTGGAAGACGGTGTGGAATTCCTGAAAGAACTAGAAATTGACCTTCCATATGACCCAGCAATTCCTCTATTGGGAATATTCCCGGAGGAACTCAAATCATTCTACAAAAAAAGATACCTGCACGCGTATGTTTGTTGCACCTCTAT
>NW_007267266.1:0-818 GCF_000164805.1 Carlito syrichta | reverse complement strand
ATCTGGATTTTCTGACTTCTAGTTATATGTAGTCAACCATTTGAAATGATAGTTAGTGACCATTGCTATAAACTTTGACAGACCTGTTTAATTTTGCCTACGGACTGCTTATTGTATCTCAAAAGTTTTGCATATAATTTCAAAAGGAAAACAAGTAGAACGTGGTTGCTTTAGATATCATAACACTTTTTGTGAAGTTTGCTTTCTCTAAGTGTGCTTTTTAAAATTTGATCTCCATAAATTATTGATAGACTGCAATACAATAGAACATTTTTTGAACTGGAAAGACAGATAACCTAATCTAGTGTCTCATGGTCTTGAATAGCATGTGGACTCGTGCTAATAAAAAATGTTTCTTAAGCCAGGTTCGGTGGCTCAGGCTGTAATCTCGCACCTTCGGAGGCTGAGGTGAGTGGATTGCGTGAGCCCGCAGGTTCGACACCCGCCTGGGCAACTTGGCGAGACCTCATCTTTACAATAAATCAAAAAATTAGCCAGGCATGGTAGCGCGCGCCTGTAGTTCCAGCTACTTGGAAGACTGAGGTGGAAGGATCCCTGGAGCCCAGCAGGAGCCCAGCAGGTGGAGGCTGCGGTGGCCCGGAGCGGTCACTGCATTCTCCAGTCTGGGTGAAAGGGTGAGACTCCAATTCAAAAAAATAGAAAAAAAAGAAAAAAAATGTTTCTCAGCCTCTAAGAATACATAGTGAATTCCAATTTTAGAAACATTGTATTAAGAATTAAACATAGTCTCTGTAACTAGTTAACATCAGAACTCATAAACATATTTTCAAAATCAGATGTGAAATTACAGATAAGAA
>NW_007267265.1:0-690 GCF_000164805.1 Carlito syrichta | reverse complement strand
AGGAAGTCAAGTTATCTCTTTAGGCAGGAGACAAGATGAGTACCTTGAAAACCCAAGAGAATATGTCAAAGGTTTCCTACATTGATAAGCCTTGGCAAGTCTCAGGATCAAAATAAATGTACAAAAGACATCGCATTTTTTACACCAATAATAAACAAACAGAAACCCAAAATAAAAAACACAGTTCCATTCACAATAGTCACAAAAAAAATGAAATACCTTGGCATCTTCCTGACCAGAGACGTGAAAGACCTTTACAATGAAAATTACAAAACACTGCTCAAAGAAATCAAAGCCGACATGAACAAGTGGAAAAATATCCCATGCTCATGGATTGGAAGAATCAACATTGTGAAGATGTCCATCTTACCTAAGGCAATCTACAAATTCAATGCAATACCCATTAAATTACCAACAACATTCTTTTCAGACCTAGAAAAAACAACACAGGAATTCATATGGAAACACAAACATCCAAGAATAGCCAGAACAATCCTCAGCAAAAAAAACAAAGCAGGTGGTATCACAATACCAGATTTCAAACTTTACTATAAAGCTACAATCATCAAAACAGCTTGGTATTGGTACAGGAACAGGCATATAGATCAATGGAACAGAATTGAGATTCCAGAAGCAAAACCTCAATTTCTCAACCAACTCATATTCGACAAAGCCCCCACCACCTACCAA
>NW_007267264.1:0-861 GCF_000164805.1 Carlito syrichta | reverse complement strand
GAATTATGGCCTCATATAGTCAGTTGGGAATTATTCCTCTCTTCCATTTTGTGAAGAGTTGAATTAAACTGATATTTGTTTTTTAACTGCTTGGAAAAATTCACTTGTGAAGTCATCAGGCTCTAGGCTTTTTTTTCCCCATCTCTCTTTTCTTTTCTTCTTTTTTTTTGTTGTTGTTGTTGTGTTTTGTTTTGATTTGTGGTCCCAATACGTTGCAGGCTGAAGTTCAGTGCTCTGACTATTCTTATGCTTTGAATCCTTCTGTTTTATTTTGCACAAAACTATTTGCTGAGTCAACGATTGAGTGAATGATGAGTCTTCATTCTTCAAGGGAAAGTTAGTGTGAGCTGATTGCCTAAAGAGGTTACAGGCATGAAAATGGATTAGATAAATACCTGTCCACAGAAAGTCATGAGGGAAGACTTGGGAACCAGGTTGATGTCTCATATTTCTGCAAAGGTTTGTGACAAAGGCCAGTCAGCCCCAAAGGGTGTGTAAGCCTGAATAATTTTTCCAAGACCATGACTGATCAGTGAAGATGAGACAACTCACATTTTATTTTTTGAGGAGGGGTGGGTGATTGCAAGCCTTGGAAATAGACTCTACTAAAGAGGTAATTGGTATCTTTGGTTTTTTGGCTTCATCTATTTTTTGGAAATACTCAGAGTACCATACAGCACAGATGCAGGAAAAGCAAAGTGGGCTTGTCATTGAGCCACTCAACTCAATTCCTAAGAGATAGGTTGGTGTGATATTTCAGTTATGAAGTCAGAGCAACACCAGCCTTCTGATAATGTGTGTGCTTCGTGAGAGTAGATGTGTGTGTTGTCTAAATATCCCAAGTCTCTTCTACTATGCTTG
>NW_007267263.1:0-730 GCF_000164805.1 Carlito syrichta | reverse complement strand
CAAGGAAGAGGCCAATCCCTTTGATGGAAGACTGGGCCATGGCCTCTGGAGACAACAATGAGCTGCAGAATGGTGAGGACAGCTGGGCAGGGTGAGAATCCCAGTGACAGGAACTGAACAGGAACTTGCCTCAGGCTTAATTGAGGAATGTTTTGGTAAAGCTACAGTGGACACCTGTCACATTGTGTGTTCAAAAATCCATTCCCCAAAACTTTGGGGCAGCATCTCAAGCTAGTCAAGGAGAACCTCCCTTCTTTACTTGTATTCTCTGGGGTGCTGGTTTTAGGCTGATCAACACCAAGCCTTTGACCCCACCCAACCTCAATGGCTCCTAGGCTCAAGTGCCAGCTCCACCATAGATCAGATATGTAATTCACCCTGTGATAGCCATAAAGCCTGTTATCTCATCGGACAGAGTCCTCAGCCTATGGGTTGGGGAGCAAGAATCCAGTGAACACCCTAGACATGCCCTCTGTACATGGCACAGTTCATTCTACGCAATTCTGGGCTCTTCTTTTCCAATACAGGATTCCTCCAGTAGCGGACTCAGGGAAGATAACCATGAACACCTGTGCTGGGGGCTCACAGAAGGTAAAAGACTGACATAAAAGCTCATAGCCACTAAGATGTGAACCTGTGACTTACTCAAGACCTGTTAGCTAAGATCTTTGTAGCCTGAAGAAATGCCATACCACTTCACCCCATTAAGAAAACCCTCTCGGCCGGGCTG
>NW_007267262.1:0-576 GCF_000164805.1 Carlito syrichta | reverse complement strand
AATAGTGAAGTAGCACTACCCAGGAAACCAACAATAATAGCTAGCTGTACTCCGAGTTCATCTTCCCAGTGCAATCAAATGACACTGTTGCAACATCCCGTGAACACACACACACACAGACACACACACACATACACAAACACACAAACACACCTGAAAGACAGGCTGTAGGAATTGCACACACGTATGAAGAATGTACACACCAACATTGAGCCGAGAACAATGCCTGCAGACAACAGCATAAGATCCACACCAAAACAGGCATATATTAGTGTGCACCCATCATGCACAAGACGAGACAAACAGACAGGCAGACACCTAGTCCCACATGAATACGACCCTCATCCCAAATCCCTGTTGGACACGCCATGCAAACTCACATAGAATGTTTGACTCAGAAGTGCCAAACATACACAAAGACAGTACACAGAGCTATTTAAAAATTCGAGGAGTGGAGGAGTGGGAAGTGCACGGTAATTGCTACACCCAGGTCTCCTGAGCAGCAGAGACTGGAGGGAAGAGGCCCCAAGAGGTTCACACTGGAGACTCACTGCCAAGCCCATTGAGCACAGTCCG
>NW_007267261.1:0-595 GCF_000164805.1 Carlito syrichta | reverse complement strand
CCATTCAGGATGACCTGGAGGGTGTGGGGGCTGGAGGTCAGCAGACGGGGCTGGAGGTCTCTTCAGGGAGGATGGGGTGGGCAAAGAGAGACATCCAAAAGCCCAATCCTCAGAGGTCTGGCCAGTTGGGGAGGATAGGGACCAGACCTACCCGGGTTAAACCACAAGAGAGCAGAATGGAAGACAACAGAAGATAGAGGTCAGCTCAGGAAAAAGAGCCTTCTGACAGTCAAAGACATCAAGTAAGGAATTGGTGGCCTTGGTAGGGGTTGAGTGCTCCATCTTTAAAAGTGAGCATGTAGCATTTGTGTGGCTGATTGGACAAGACATATCTTGAGTGTTTTTTATATTTAAAACCTAATCTATTCAAAGACTAGCTTTTTGGTCGGCCACCGTGGCTTACATCTGTAAGTCCACCACTTTGGAAGTCCATGGTGAGAGAAATGCCCGAGTGCTAGAATTTGTGACCAGCCTGGGCAACATGACAAGACCTCATCTTTACAATTAAAAAAAACGTTGGCCAGGCTCGGTGTCTCAGCCTGTTATCCCAGCACTTTGGGAGGCTGAGGTGAGTGGATTGCCTGAGCCTGCGGGG
>NW_007267260.1:0-763 GCF_000164805.1 Carlito syrichta | reverse complement strand
TCCCGATATAAAAGATCTTTTTCTACATTTAAGTTTGAGCTGTAAAAATAAAATGCTATGTTCATTAAAAATTATTGAAATTTAAAATGTAGACACTTTTATTTTCTGTCGATCTTCCTATATCTGTCATAATAACTGAAAAGAAAAATATGTGTTTTCTAGGAACTGCCAGTGTCTTCTTGCTTGATTTTGCTCGGCTTGACTTCCACCTCTCCCTGCTCTGACATCCAAGCCTGGGCTCTTTTGTTTCTGCCTTGGAAGGGGAGGCCTTATCTCCCTGAGGAACCAGGGGGACATGGGTCAACACTTTAAAGTGGTTTCTTCTGGGCTATAGTTACTGAGAGCGCAAGACCTGCCGACAACAGCAGGGTAATGGGGTCAGCATTGAAAAGTGCACTTCAGTTGTGGAATTTCTTCCTAGAAAAGCCCCCATGGTCGGCCTGCCTCTAGACTGAGGCATAAAATGACCACCCCTTGATTTTCACAGCACTGTCCTAGGGCTCTCGTAGGGGGACACTGACAATTCCTGGACTCTGGGGTAGAGATGGAAGGGGTCCTCACTGTCCCCTGCATCCTCCACACAGATTTATGTTCTTTAACACAAGACCAGTCTGGGTGGGTCCCCCAATAGTTGTGCTGAGGTCTGTGATGGGCTAGGTACCTCTAGATGGGACATGGTTTGGGACAGTCATACTCATCAAAGACTAGGAACCATCAGCGTCACTTTAATATCAATATTACATATTATTTTGCTTTTCATATC
>NW_007267259.1:0-750 GCF_000164805.1 Carlito syrichta | reverse complement strand
CCACCAACATTGAGACGAGAACAATGCCTACAGACAGCAGCGCAGAATCTACACGATAAAGGGACATATCAGTGTGTACCCATCATGCACAGGACGTGACAAACAGACACGCAGACACCCAGTACCATATACATTCGCCCCTACCCCAAATCTGTGTCTGACACGCTGTGGAAACTCACGTAGAAATGTTTGACTCAGAAATGCTGAACATACACAAAGACAGTTCACAGAGTTATTCACAAAATTCGAGCGGTGGAGGAGTGGGAAGTGCGCGGTATTTGCTACACCCAGGTCTCCTGAGCAGCAGAGACTGGAGGGAAGACACCAAGCGCTTCACCCTAGAGACCCACTGCCCAGCCCACTGAGCACAGTCATGGGAGAAGTTTCGTGGAGATTCCTGGTGCGGGCTCACGGAGAGAGTCGCTACATGCCACTGAGCATTCTCGGGAATACACACACTCGCACTCACACACACACACAGACACACACACACACACACGGGTCAGGAACGAACCCACACCCACCGAATGAGAAACAGCTAGAGCATGGCAAGCAAGCAGTGGCTGGGGAAGGAAGTTGTCATCTCTGGCGCCATAGGCTGCTGCCAGGAGAGCAGTGGAGACTGCAGACAGTGTGGTTGAAGGGTTGGGGGAGCTACCTACCAGAAAGGCAACGTCCACCCAGGTGTGATCGTTCTTCATCTTGCCTTTCATTTTTGCATCTCATTGATGCTTCTGATGACGACCTGGC
>NW_007267258.1:0-741 GCF_000164805.1 Carlito syrichta | reverse complement strand
AGAATTCAAGCAGTTAACTGTCTTTTCTTCATTCAGTATTCACTGCCACTCATAGGTGTGGAATAAATTAATATAATAATCCCTCTTAAAATTATATCCCATTGGTTTAAATAGCTTTGCTATATGTACAAATACTTTGGGTGAATGCAGATATAGTTTCATTTTGATAATAGAGCATTGTTCAGTGATTGAAATGACTAAGTGGTCTTTTTTGTATGCCTGGTAAGAAACACAATGAATAGAATTTCATTTTACTTGGCATCTGCTTTCCTGAGCAGGGAGTTCAAAGCACATTGTGCATATTTCATTCATCTTCTCAGCATCCCCAGGTTAGTACAATAAGTCCTTCTACTTTCTGGAGTGTTCCATCCTCTTTTATCAGCTGACCTTCCTTCTCCCCATTTCCAACTCCTCTCCAGCCACAGCTAACTTTTCTCTACTCATTTATTCCTTTGTCGTTTTCTTTTTTACAATGAATGTATTCTTTAACAGGGTCTGATTTACTGGCCATATTCTGCCAGCTGAGTACTACCAAGTAAAATAGTCAGTCATTGGTTTATGGTGGATAGTTTTAATAGCTAAACTATCCAGTGAAATGTATAAATGACATACAGGTCTGAAAAGAAGGTTTTATCAATATTACCTTTTTTTTTTTAAATTTAGCATAAGATTGTAAACACATATTACTACACACGATATTTTTGGCATCAAATATCATTATGACAAATAACAAGATTTAAA
>NW_007267257.1:0-740 GCF_000164805.1 Carlito syrichta | reverse complement strand
GCTTTAAATGAATCAGACCCTTTTGGAAACTTAACAAATAAATAAAGAACCCATAAAATGCATTTTTCCATCTCATCCAGCAATCCCAGTTTTAGAAAAAAATTCTAAGGAATATTTTAAAATGCAAAAAAAAAATCATGTACAGAGTTCTTCATGGCAGAATTTCTTACAGTAGCATGGTAGTAGAAGCCACCACATTGTGTAATCAAGGGAGAAAATGGCAAGTTGTTTCTGTCAAAGCTTCTCAATGAATTCTTACAAAGTCATTTAAGAAGATAGCACCAGAGAGCATGGAAAGGTAGGGATTACAGTTATTATAATGTTTATGAAGAACCCTAAATCCAAGGGAAAAGCTGAAAGGGGAATGACCCAAAGTACAAGTCGTTTTTTGGTGGTGGTGGAAAAAAAATTGAAATGCAGTCTATTTTTAAAAGTTTCTGTTGTCTTTTTTTTTAATAAAATCGTGTACATGTTTTGCGAGTCATGTATGTTTCTGTTCCTACCATAACAACCTTCCTCCACCTGTCTATTTCTATTATACTACTGAAACCTATTATAACACATATCCAATTATTTAATTATTACAAGTCCATCTCTCCCTACTAGACAGTAAACCCCTTGGGTTTTATTCCTTGTATCCACAGCTCCACACATGGGTCTGGAACATAGAATGTTATTTCATGAATGTTTACTCAATTAATAGATCAGTGAATGGATAGATAAAATAGCACTTTCCAAGT
>NW_007267256.1:0-842 GCF_000164805.1 Carlito syrichta | reverse complement strand
TGCATGTATTCCAAAAAAGTAGCTGTTTTTACTTCTTTTATCGCAGTACATGAGGTCATATCATGGTAAGCATGAATTTGGTTTTGATAAAAAATTTGGTTTTCTACATGCAACCATGTTAATGTACATTATTCATTTTTCGTCATTTTCTGATGACCCTCAAATATGTTTTTCAAACTTGTGGATGAACATTTGTATGGTTTTGAGACCGTAGCTAAGAAACTATGAGGACATAACTGTTATAGTCCATGTCTTTTCATTACATAGGGGAATGATTTCTCTCAAAGGTATTCCTAAGATTGCAGTTTCTATACTGTAGGCTGTTAGCACATGTACAGCTAACCCCAAAGCGTTTCACAATTTTAAAACCTAACTCACACTTCTAACAGGATAAACATACGCAATGCCTCTTTCTTCACGATTTTTCCAACATTACTCATTTTTCATTTTTCAAGGGTTTGTTTTCTTTATTTTGGGGTTTGATTGTTAGAGTCAGAGTCTAACTCTGTCGCACAGAGTAGACGGTCACAGACACTGCAGCCTCCAACTCCTGGGCTCGGGCGATTCTTCCAGCTCAGCCTTCCAAGTGTCTGGAACTTTGTTGAGCTCAGGAAGAAAAAAACTGAAGGTGGTTCACAGGGAGGAGAGTTCGATGGCCCTTTTTTTTTCCAAGTTGATGGGCGGGTGTCAGACAGGCCTGTGAGCGTCCTCTGGAGCCACAGCGCCATCGTGAGGACAAAGTTTCATGGATGAGTCGGAAAGATCTTTGCAATGCCCTAGCCATTGAGGAAGCAAGGATTGAACGGAAGTGGCACAAGCCAGAGCAAGATGCAGAAATTTGG
>NW_007267255.1:0-622 GCF_000164805.1 Carlito syrichta | reverse complement strand
CCGCCTCCGCCCACTGGCCCTACAGACCCGCACCAGCCCTCTGTGGGTGTTGCACCAGCAACCCGCCTTCCTGCCCAGCCGTGAACTGTACACCTGCCACATTGGCTTGTCCTCCAACTTATATCAATATTTTTTATTATGAACAATAATTTTTCTGGATTTATTGTAGAGACAAGGTCTCACCAAGGTGCCTATGCTGGTCTTGAACCCCTGGGCTCAGGCAATCCTCTCGCCTCGGCCTCCCAAAGTGCTGGAATTACGGGCTTGAGCCACCGTGCCCTGTCTAGCCAGTTGTTTTTATGTCAATTGTGCCTGGATTGCAAATAGGCAAATTAATTAAGTAGACACTCTAAAAATATGAGTGGAAAAGTTGTTTCTGTGTAAAGATAAGTTGCATATTTGGAAAGAGTAGCAGGTCAAATGGTAAATGCTTTAATTCTGCTGAGTTAAGTGTGAGTAAAGCAGCCGTGAAAGATAAGACTCCCCTTCCCTGTAACTGGAAATCAGAGATGAGATATCATGAATGCTGCTTGGGTGAGAAAAATGACATGGAATGCCAAGTAAGGGATTTGTGCTCAGAGGGAGTGCCTTGGCTTTATATGAGACATTGACTCTGAATGAA
>NW_007267254.1:0-817 GCF_000164805.1 Carlito syrichta | reverse complement strand
CACAAATACACACATAATACACACAAAGGTGTATATATGTATGTGCATATGAGATATGCAAATCTCAAACTCTGTCTCCATATATATATATGGAAATATGTGGAAAAAAGTGATAAAGGGCAATTAATAGGATTTAGTTAAAACACAAAGTAAGAAAAATAATTAGTGGAAAATAATCTGAAAAGCAAGTTAAGTCATATCCAATTATGTATAACCTTAGAAATTAAGATAAATTACTTAGACTTTATGGGATAAGCAGAAGAATTACTAGATTTTTATTTATTTATTTATTATTTTTTATTTTATTTTATTTTATTTTATTTTTTGAGTTGGAGTCTCACTCCATCGCTCAGACTGGAGTGCAGTGGCCAGTCCCAGCCACCGCAGCCTTGACCTGCTGTATTCTGGTGATCTTTCTGCCTCAGCCTTCCAGAATTACAGGCATGACTTCCACACCCAGCTGATTTTTTTGATTTATTGTAGAGAAGAGGTCTCATCAAGTTGCCCAGTAGAGTCTCAAACCCGCAGGCTCAAGCAATTCACTCACCTTGGCCTCCCAAAGCATGGGATTATAGGCTGAGCCACCGAGCCCGGCCAAATTACTAGATTTTTTTGAATTAGCATGAGGGTGTCAGTCCCAGTCTAAAGACCAGCTGTGGCTAAACAAAATATCTCAAGATTGATTTGGATTGAAAGTACAGGGAAGGTGACTTTACCTAGGCCAGATTTTACCTAAAAGACATTAGTAGCAATCAAATCAAAGAAGTCAATGTGAATGATATATTGCAATGTAAGCTCCGCTAGCATGTAAGCTCTC
>NW_007267253.1:0-661 GCF_000164805.1 Carlito syrichta | reverse complement strand
CAAATGAAATAGCAAGTAATTCATGCTGTAATATCATTTTCAGAAGTCTGTGATATGTAAAAGTGGTTTTGATAAATCCCTTTATTTTGTGAAAGAAAGAAAAAAAATTGATCCATTTGGGGTAGTAACGGCCTTTTTTTTCATGTTTTCTTTGAGATTACATGAATGCAAATGGACTTGAACTTTTCCAAACATGGATGACAAAATAGTTTTACTTTTATAACTGATAGTATTACTTTACAATCAATTAAAAAAGAGACATTTTAGAGAATTTCTGTGATAATGATACTGTGATTCTATATTTTACAATGCTCTTACTGATTTGTTGTTAAGGGCTTCTAACCTTTTCTCCATAAAATGTTAAGCCAGGTGTCTGATTTTAAAATAAAGGCTAACGATGGATAGAAAAATATGCAAGTCAATATGTGTTTTTTTGTGCTATGTGAACTAAAGAGAGGAAGAATCTTCTAATTCATACAGAATATAATATAATGCATATCTCTCCTGTTGGAGTGTGTGTGTGTGTGTGTGTGTGTGTGTGTGTGTGTGATTTTCTTGAAAGAAAAGGCATCAGGGAGAAGAAATGTCAAATAGATATGTTGAATTGTGACCAAAAGCTTATGTATAACTAGTTTTTCTTTTCTTTAAAGAAAACAATGTA
>NW_007267252.1:0-645 GCF_000164805.1 Carlito syrichta | reverse complement strand
TCAGAGGCAATGTGGAAGACAAAGTAAGTGATGGTCTGAGATATAGCAAGAAACAGAGGGGTTGTGTCTTTTCAATTGTGGATCACAGACTTTCATCCTCTTCACATATGTGCCTTTAACAGGGTTATCCCACCCTACTCTCCTAAGGGTGGGTGTGCCCTTTCTCTGGGGCCTGTGGGGTGGACTGGACTGGACTCATCCCAGGAGGCAGCATCTTCATGCATCCTGATACCGTGTGGCATGTGGTCCAGCCTCCCCTTGTACCAAAGGTGCGGTCTCCTGGGACCCATCTCTTGTAACATGGAGCACTGTGGAGAAGAAAAGTTATAGACACAACTCGCCCAAGCAATGCTGGTCTGTCTGGCAGGTGGGCCCCTCTTCTGTCAGCTGGAGAACTTCAGGATGCCTTCTTAGGGAGGGGCAAGGCCACTGTAGGGGATGGAGTTCCAACAAGAACATCCTGCTCATTTATCTGTAGAGTGCTTACAGCCGGGGGTGTGTCTACCAGCTCTCTGCCAGCACGTGGCTTTGTGGGAAGGTTGACCCCTCCCTGGGGCTGGTTTCTGACATGGACTGTATTGACAATGTCTGTGCAGACCACCATGAACTGTGAGGTGAAGGGCTATGTTGTGGGACAATCAGGCT
>NW_007267251.1:0-750 GCF_000164805.1 Carlito syrichta | reverse complement strand
TCCTTGACAGTCTTAGCCAATGCAAGCGCAGCCATGATGTGGTCTTTAATTGCAGATATCATAATTACATAAAACCATAGCCTCACCACCCCAGACACAGACATTATAAAAGAAAATGAAGAACTATTTTATTTTCATGAAAAAAAAATCTTTTTCATCATAGTTTTATTTTTCTCATTTGGAACCTTCTACTTTTATTTTCCATTGCTCTTGAGCTTTTTCCTCCTCTATTTCTGCAGGATTCTTCTAGTTTCAGCTTTCTTCTTTAAAAGATTTAAAGTCTACGAATTTATCTCTGAGTAAAATCTTGGCTGAAGCATGTCAGTGATCTCATGTTCTAAACATTTTGTGATTGCTTTTACATTTTTCATTTTTGGTTTCACAGTTACTAAGCAGGGTGCTTTTTTATTTCCAAGTAGTTAGAATGTTGGTTATTAATTTGGGATGTGGTCAGGAAACATGGTGCTTTTTCAATTTTTTCTTTGGGGAATTTACTGTGAGTTTTCTTTGTGCCCTAGTATATGATCAACTGCTTGTGTATACTTTGAAAGGTAGTATGTTCTCTGTAGTGACAAAAAGTTGTAAAATGGATTTATGTTGGCATAAACCTATTACTTATATAATTAAAATACCCTGTAGTCTTTTACTCTGGTCTACTTCATCTACCAAATTGAAGGCGGGGTGATAAGGTCTTCTTTGACTCTTCTGTTTCATCTCTTCGGCATTTGTAAGTTTTTGCTTGTAAATTTT
>NW_007267250.1:0-771 GCF_000164805.1 Carlito syrichta | reverse complement strand
GACAGCACTCGGCACCTTGCTGGATGTGTGAGCAGTGCAGGTAGAAGGCTGGGGCTGTCTCTCCTTGATCGGGGCTGCAGAGGCTTGCATGTGATGCCTAAAGAAGAAAAGCTGTCACTTTCACTCATACCTTCCTTCTCCATGAGTGCTCTCCTGGGCCCCTTCTAGTAGTGTCAAGCACTTGGATGAGAACATATTCCCATGGGACTGTCCAATAAACCTCTGCTTGTGTTTTCAGGTCAACCCTGAAAGCTCTGTGTCTGCTTCTCCATATACATTTCTTTGCTGAGAATGGCAAATGTGCAATGTCTTCAGTAGGCCATCACGGTCCTCCCACTTCCAGGCATCTTTTTCATACAATACTTTCTTTCATTTTGAATCGGAGACCAGTATTGAAATTGCCGGATTGAATGGTATTTCTATTTTTCATTCTTGGAAAAACTCCGTACTGTTTTCCTCAGAGGTTGAAATGACCTATATTACCAGCAGTGTATAAGAATTCCCTTGTCTCTGAATTCTCACCAACGTCTTTTACTTATTACATTTAAATTTCAGCCATTCTGAAAGGTGTAAGATGATATCTTATCGTGGCTCTAACTTGAATTTCTCTGATAATTAGTAATATGAGCAACTAAAACATATTTGGTAACAACTCATGTTTTCTGTTTATGCTTTTAGCCCACTTTTTTAATAGGGTTGTTTTTTTTTCTCGGTTGATTGAGTCCTTGTAGATTCTAGATATTAGTATTTTGTCAAATGCATAGTTTACAA
>NW_007267249.1:0-635 GCF_000164805.1 Carlito syrichta | reverse complement strand
TTCCACCTTTAGCATCCAGAACTTATCACAATGATCGTCAGCAATTCCCCATCCTTATTTCCCTCCCCTGCCCCTTCTTCTTGCTACAATGCCAACCCGACGGGGGCCCCACCACCCTCTACTAGAGCAAGTCTGCACCTGGGTTGCACATTAAAGTCAAAAAAAGAGGTTTCACAACAGGTGCCTGGTTCCCATTCCCGGAAGCTGATTTAGTTATCCTAGGACATGGTCAGGCACCCAGATTTTTTAAAGCCCTGGGAGACTGTAACAGACAACCTGGACTGAGAGCCATCACACCACTGAAGAGTTGTTACAGGTGACTTCGGCCTCATCCAAGTCAGTGAATGTTTCTCATCTGTCTCTACTTTCAGCTGCAGTGGTGGGTAGAAGTCACCATACAGGAGCAGTAATTTTTCTTTTCTCACAAATAATTCTATAATCTTGGCAAAAGGGAAAAGGAGCAGAAAAATCTGTGTGCAGATAAGAGCTCTTAGAATACAAAAGTGAGTTATGATAGCTAAGGTGTGAAAATTTTACAGGAAAAGAAAAACTGGAGGAGAAAGTATGTGTTAGGGAAATACTGATGGGAAAAGAATTAGGAGAAATCACGGTATGTGAAATTGGCCGACATACAA
>NW_007267248.1:0-470 GCF_000164805.1 Carlito syrichta | reverse complement strand
CCCATCCCCACACAACACGGTGGCCCGCGTGCCAAGGACAGCTCCCACAGGACCAAGACCTTGGGCAGGCGGGACTCGCCGGCGAGTCCTCCCAGGGGCAGCCCCAGCCGGGTGGTCCTCAGCCACCGGGGTGGTCTCCGGCGAGCAAGGAAACGCCCCAACCCCTGCAGTGGTGGGGCTGCAACGCCGGGCTCCAGGCCGTCACCGTCCCACGGGAGCCCGGAGCAGGGACGCCTCAGCAGCCCGGGCGCCCTGCGTCTCCTCCCCTGGGGCAGGAGCTGACCGGGGCCGCCCAGCAGCCGGCCCAGCCTCCCCAGCCTCCCGCAACGACCATCAGCCTTCTGGACGATCGGCTGTCGACCCCAGACTTCCAGCAGAGGGCAGAAGCCTTTCTGCAGAGGGACCCCCTGGAGGGCGAGGGGGAAGGGCAGGAGGAGCGCGAGGCGCCCGAACCGCCGCTCAGCGGCCAG
>NW_007267247.1:0-861 GCF_000164805.1 Carlito syrichta | reverse complement strand
CCAATTCAACTCAAAGAACATAAATTTTTAGTTTGTATCCATTATTGCATGTGCATTTTAGTTGAATTATGCTGTTTCCAAAGATAACTCAAATTATCACCGAATATCTTAAGAACAAAGCAAGTTTGTGTAGAGAAATCTTACATTAGACAGAAACTAATACTATCAGAAGAATTAATATAGACCCAAATAAATATAGCCCATATGCTTATTCAGTTATTTATTCAATCATTATCTTATGTAGCTGGTAATAGTCTAGGCACTAAAAATATAATTGTGAACAAAATACAAGCTCTGCCCTCAATGAGCTCTAATCTAGTATATCAGGGTGCTACTAAAAAAGAAAAACCAAACACACTTTTTTGGGGATAAAGCATCTCTTTATCTTCTTTCTCCTTTCTAAATGTCAGGGCTTCAGTATCAAGAGCAGGAAAACAAGAGAGAAGCATTTGAGATTTCTGACTTAGAGATATTGGGAAGCAAGTGAGAATTCTAATTCCTTACTTCAAGTCTCATAAGTTGGTTGATCCAGTTCTGTACTGTTTTAGTATTCACAGTTTGGTGAAAGAATATCACCATCCTACTCACCACCAGTCATAATGACATGAGCTGAGAAGGCCCATAAGCCCCATACCTCTCTCCCAGACACCGGATTGGATTGACACAAGTATCTTGTAGAAGACTTGCACAGGTCAGAACGAGTCACTAATGTAAACAAAACAAAACAATCTCAAACTCAGAAACCTTTTCCCACTTCCATAACTATCCAGTTTAATCTTACTGGTATGGGGCTTTTGTACAAATGTTTTATGTTGTGCAACCGACCTGGCCATTGTCATTACTGTGCCTGACCACAATGGC
>NW_007267246.1:0-742 GCF_000164805.1 Carlito syrichta | reverse complement strand
GATCACAGTCATGAGCTTCTGTGTCTGACTGGGGTTTTTATTATTATCATGAAGCAAGGGTTGCAATCGACCACTCTCTGTGTCTTGTTCGTATGTGGATGAACAGCGGACTGGCATCTATTGTCCAAAGCGAGATTAATGGTAAAACATTGCCTATTTAGTAAGTTTTTCAAGGTTGTGTTCTGTAGAGTGACTCTAGATGGACCGTCGCTGCAAAATCTGGTGGTTAAATACACGAGCGCAGCAGAGTCCTGTCCTTGTTCGGCCTCAAAAGCAGGGGGGCCGATGGCATCAACAATCGCATAGCCCCTTGGAAAGACAGCCTCTGCAGTCATGGGTGGACCACCAACCATGGAAACACAGCTCAATGGAAAGAGTTTTGCCTGCTGCTTTATGCTGCTTGGACTCGGGCCAAGCATCGGACACAGCGTCCACTGGTCCCTCCCACAGGAGAGTGCCAGCCGCGAAGGCCCATCCCCAAAGGAAATACTGTGAAATAGGAAGTACCCAGAACAACACAGTAGCATGGGCACGGTTAGGAGGTTCTAAAACAGATGCAACTTAATATCCTTGACCCTTGACCCACTGACCAGAAATCAGGAAGGCCAGAGGTGCTATCTAGAGGTGGAGAACGGAGAGTCTTCTGGTGAGGCCTAGTGCCCAGATGTCAGGCACGACCGAGGGCCTCGCACGAGGCTGATTTATCACATTTGCAACGTTCAGGGATGGGGAGTCAGAAGAC
>NW_007267245.1:0-535 GCF_000164805.1 Carlito syrichta | reverse complement strand
CATTACCCAGTTATAAAGGAGCTTTTATTTGTGTTATTTTTTAAACTTTTTTGAGTTGGTGTCTCACACTGTCGCCCAGACTGGAGTGCACAGGTCGCTCCCGGTCACTGCAGCCTCGACCTGCTGGGCTCCGGCGATCCTTCTGCCTCAGACTTCCAAGTAGCTGGAACTACAGGCACGCTCTATCATGCCCAGCTAATTTTTTGATTTATTGTAGAGATGAGGTCTCGCCGGAGCTTTTATATTTTTAGCTATTTGTTATAACAATACCCTTCACTTTTCACCAATTTCTTACACTTTCCTGCTGCCATTAAAAAATACCCAAATCTGGGTAACTTATACAAAATAAAAATGTATTTCTCACAGTTGTGAAGGTTGGGATGTTTGTGATCCAGGTTTCAGCAGATTTAGTTTCTGGTGAGACTACTTTCACTAATTGCAAGATGGCACCTTGATTTCTGTGTCATCTTGTGGTGGTGATTGGAAAGGGCCTAGGATGTTTCCTTTAAACTCTTTGATAAGGTTGCTATCGCAC
>NW_007267244.1:0-810 GCF_000164805.1 Carlito syrichta | reverse complement strand
CCCCCCTCCCCATGTCACATTTCACAAAAAATGCTCCCTGGTTCTCAACTCTTAGAGAAAGCCTTAGAAACACCCAGCTTCAAACACTCAGCACCAAATATCTCTTCAGTGTTTGGACCCCTCTTCAAACTTGAGGAGGTGGATCAAACCCGGTTTTTCTGTAATTTACTTTCTAAACAAACTTTTTCTCAGAGACCCTTGTGAAATTCTTTGCATCTTTCCCAGGACACAGCCACCGTGACCTAACAGTAATTACGCCTCCGTGCAACTGAAGAAACAACACACTGAATATATAACTTCACAACATTAGCATACTCTGGTTGAGGGTGTATTTTGTCCCTGTCTGTGGGACTTGTCCATAAAGCATAATGCTTTCTGATGATGACCCTATTTGGGTTCTTTAAAGGGATGAAAGTGTCAGATAGTTATGAGGCACCGCACTCCCCCGACCTTACCTCCTGGGTCTCGGAGGAGCCCTACGCGAGTGGGTGTTCAGGATGAGTGTCTGTGGAGGGGTTGAGGTGGTAAACAGCCCATCTGAGGAGAGTCCCCGGGGTGTGCGAGGGCTACTGCAGATTGCCGCTACTGCCTGGAGCCTCAGTGGGAGCTCACATGAGTCCTTGTCTTGGGGGATACTGTCACAGCCTCTCCAACCTGCTAGAATAAATGAGAGCTTTCTGTTCTGGAAGAGTTAGATGGGTGGTGGATTCAACTCTCTGTCAACAGGGTTTCTTTTGCCTTGTTTGAAAATTAATTTTAAAATTTGTAATTGACACACAACGAACCTACATACCTATGGGGTACAGTGTG
>NW_007267243.1:0-963 GCF_000164805.1 Carlito syrichta | reverse complement strand
GAAAGAGAAAGGGTTAGCGAACCAGGTTAGGGAGAGCCAAGGTGAGAGGAGTTTTCCCGTGCCGGCTTGGATGGCACATCCACATCTGCAAGAATATGGGCAGAGTCTCTGGTGGAAGATGACAGGAGCTTTTCGTGGGGACAGCAAGATGGTGTCTGTTCAAGTGGCTGTTTCGAGCTGGTGAAGTCCTGTTCTTTTTATGGTCACAAAGCCTTCTGATGAGGTCTGACAGCGGAAGGGCATATGCCTGGTTCTGTTCTCACCCGGTTGCCTGTGGTGTCTATCGGGTGAGGCAAACAACCGGTCCCTGTTGGCATGAGGTCTTTTAGGAAATAAGATAAAGTCTTTTTCTGAGATGGAGTTACTTGTGTAAAGGGTGCCCCGTACACTCTCCGATATAAAGATCTTTTTCTACATTAAGTTTGAGCTTTAAAAATAAAATGCTATGTTCATTAAAAATTATTGAAATTTAAAATATAGGCACTTTATTTTCTGTCGACCTTCCTATATCTGTCATAATAACTGAAAAGAAAAATATGTGTTTTCTAGGAACTGCCAGTGTCTTCTTGTTTGATTTTACTCGGTTTGACTTCCACCTCTCCCTGTTCTGACATCCAAGCCTGGGCTCTTTTGTTTCTGCCTTGGAAGGGGAGGCCCTATCTCCCTGAGGAACCAGGGGGACATGGGTTTAAAGTGGTTTCTTTTGGGTTATGGGTAATGGGGTCAGCATTGAAAAGTGCACTTCAGTTGTGGAATTTCTTCCTAGAAAAGCCCCCATAGTTGGCCTGTCTCTAGACTGAGGCATAAAATGACCACCCTTGATTTTCACAGCACTGTCCTAGGGCTCTCGTAGGGGGACACTGACAATTCCTGGACTCTGGGGCAGAGATGGAAGGGGTCCTCGCTGTCCCCTGCTTCCTCCACACAGATTTATGTTCTCTAACACAAGACCAGTCTGGGCGG
>NW_007267242.1:0-830 GCF_000164805.1 Carlito syrichta | reverse complement strand
AAACTAAAGGATTCAAGCAAACTAAAGACTGTTATTAAAATGGTGGAATAAAATATCCTAATAACAAAGAGCTTTGCTTATCAAGACTATGGGGCCAACCATTAGGTTTTGCAAAATTTCCTCCCCCTCAAAGAAAGGACCTTGACAGTCTTAGCCAATGTAAGCACAGCCATGATGTGGTCTTTAATTGCAGATATCATAATTACATAAAACCATAGCCTCACCATCCCAGACACAGACATTATAAAAGAAAACGAAGAACTATT
Organism: Carlito syrichta; assembly: GCF_000164805.1. Taxonomy (NCBI): domain Eukaryota; kingdom Metazoa; phylum Chordata; class Mammalia; order Primates; family Tarsiidae; genus Carlito; species Carlito syrichta. The sequence continues at coordinate 564 of NW_007267242.1, read as the reverse complement.
TTATTTTCATGAAAAAAATTCTTTTTCATCATAGTTTTATTTTTCTCATTTGGAACCTTCTACTTTTATTTTCCATTGCTCTTGAGCTTTTTCCTCCTCTATTTCTGCAGGATTCTTCTAGTTTCAGCTTTCTTCTTTAAAAGATTTAAGTCTACGAATTTATCTCTGAGTAAAATCTTGGCTGAAGCATGTCAGTGATCTCATGTTCTAAACATTTTGTGATTGCTTTTACATTTTTCATTTTTGGTTTCACAGTTACTAAGCAGGGTGCTTTTTTATTTCCAAGTAGTTAGAATGTTGGTTATTAATTTGGGATGTGGTCAGGAAACATGGTGCTTTTTCAATTTTTTCTTTGGGGAATTTACTGTGAGTTTTCTTTGTGCCCTAGTATATGATCAACTGCTTGTGTATACTTTGAAAGGTAGTATGTTCTCTGTAGTGACAAAAAGTTGTAAAATGGATTTATGTTGGCATAAACCTATTACTTATATAATTAAAATACCCTGTAGTCTTTTACTCTGGTCTACTTCATCTACCAAATGAAGGCAGGGTGATAAGGTCTTC
>NW_007267241.1:0-814 GCF_000164805.1 Carlito syrichta | reverse complement strand
CCCAGAAGTTGATTTAGTATCCTAGGACATGGTCAGGCATCCAGATTTTTTAAAGCCCTGGGAGACTGTAACAGACAACCTGGACTGTGAGCATCACACGACTGAAGAGTAGTTACAGGTGACTTCGGCCTCATCCAAGTCAGTGAATGTTTCTCACTTCTCTACTTTCAGCTGCAGTGGTGGGTAGAAGTCACTATACAGGAGCAGTAATTTTTCTTTTCTCACAAATAATTCCATAATCTTGGCAAAAGGGAAAAGGAGCAGAAAAATCTGTGTGCAGATAAGAGCTCTTAGAATACAAAAGTGAGTTATGATAGCTAAGATGTGAAAAATTTACAGCAAAAGAAAAACTGGAGGAGAAAGTATGTGTTAGGGAAATATTGATGGGAAAAGAATTAGGAGAAATCACGGTATGCGAAATTGGCCAACATACAAATATCTTTCCACTGTGGTCCAGTTTGAATTGGGTCTATGCATTAGAATGTAAACCCACTTAATAGACAAATTAAGAAAATATCTCTAAACGGTATTAGTCTTAAAATTAACATATGTTGGGAGGTGGTATGTATTTACAGAAAATCTGGGCCAGGCATGGCGGCTCATGCCTCTAATCCCAGCACTTTGGGAGGCCCAGATGGGAGGATTGCTAGAGCCCAGGAGTTCGAGACCAGCCTGGACAACATAGTGATATCTTGTCTCTACAAAACATCAAAAAGATTAACCAGATGTGGTGGTGCACACCTGTAGTTCCAACTACTCAGGACGATGAGGCAGAAGGACAACCTTAACCTGGAGGTTACAAGTGAGCCATGAT
>NW_007267240.1:0-377 GCF_000164805.1 Carlito syrichta | reverse complement strand
CCACCACTTTGAACATTCACTATTCTTTGTGGTGATAACATTTAAAAACTTCTATCCTGGCTATCTTGGAATATTCAGGCCATCGTTATTTGCCAGGGTCACCATACAGTGCCATAGCACACCTGAATTCACGCTCCTCTAATCGCAAACTAGTACACACACTGACCAACCTCTCCCCTGCCCCACAGGCGCTGATAGGCAGTCACCCTTTCACTCCCCGTCCCATCTCCTTCCCAGCACTTCCTGGGCAACTCTCAGCCTCTTGACCTCTCCTGGCTGGCCCAGGTCCTTCTCCTGCCTCCCTCCAGCATGCTTTTTCTCTTGACCTTTCTAAGAAGTCTCACCGAGAAAATCTCCATAAGATGCAAATTTAGCCA
>NW_007267239.1:0-607 GCF_000164805.1 Carlito syrichta | reverse complement strand
GACATTGGATCAAGCTCAGCCTCATTTGTCATCCGAAAATGCAAGTGAAAACGACCTTGAGGAGTCACCAATTTTCAGTCAGGATGGCTATCATCCATCATTCCCAAAACAACACGTGCTGGCGTGGAAATGACACAAAGGGAACACTTCTACACTGCTCGTGGGAGTGTAAACTCGGACCAGCTCTGTGGATAACCATTTGGTGATTCCTAACCGATCTAAAAATCGACCCTGCCATCCTCCTACTGGGAACATACCAGGAAGAACGAAATCCCTCTCTCAAAGAGATATTTGCACATGTATGTTTATCGCCACATTGTTCGCAGTAGCAAGGACATGGAGCCAACCATCCTGCCCATCTAAAGAGGACTGGATTCAAAATATGTGGTACGTAGGAACAATGCCATATTATGCAGTCACAACGAGAACAAACTCACGAAGTTCACGGAAACCTGGATGGAGTTAGAGTCTATACTACTGGGTGACCTTTCACGGAAGCAAAAACTGGGTATCACATGTACTCACTCATAAGTGGACCTTGCACAACCATCATAATAACGACAACAAAAAAGATTTTCAGAGTTGGGAGATGCAGGGGAGGGGGATG
>NW_007267238.1:0-370 GCF_000164805.1 Carlito syrichta | reverse complement strand
GTTACAGCAAGACATCGCAAAGGCAGGTAGAAGGTCATAGTGGATGTTGAAGACTCAAAAGCTGGAGGGTGCATAGGAATGAAAAGTTACCTCCCAGGTAAAGTGCACACAGGTGTGCTGGAGGGTACACTTAAAGACCAGCCTTTTTTACACTAACAGAACGTATCCACGTGAGCAAAAATCATGTGGACACCCTGAAGCTATTAAAAAAAATTTAACGGTGTGTTTAAGAACTGTATAGTGTATTTTATGTTATACTTTAATCTTAAAGTATTAAGTATCCTCCCAAAAGACGAGTTGTTTTCTGATAATAATCATGGAACTGAGAAATGTACTATAATCGTAGGACAGGTGAGTATGATATATTCAT
>NW_007267237.1:0-1009 GCF_000164805.1 Carlito syrichta | reverse complement strand
ATGGCTTATGGAAGGCATTTAAGGACGGTATTTCCCAAGTGCATTGCCCTTTTAAGTAGAATTTCTCCATGACTAAAATAATATTTGGTATCTTCAGTATCAGGCCCTGGCTCGAAAACAGTGTTTCCTCATCTTTTTTTTGACCCAAGTGACACACGCACACACACACACAGAGACACACACAAGTATTTTAAGACATAAGTCCAGTGTTTTACATCTCTGGATCATTTTTGAGAATAAAATCTCAGAACCAAGACTTTTTTATTCCAGGAATCTCAACATTTAGTTGATAAATATATTTCCAAAATAGTTCTTAAAATCTTTATGGCAGTCTGCATTTCCTGTGGCAATGTAGATAAGAGTCTTTTATACCCTTGCCAGAATTTGAATTTAACTAAGTTTGTGACTTCACTGTGTGAAGTTCTTGTTTTTTAACTATCTTTTGTTTTTGAGTCAAAGTCTCACTCCATCGCCCAGTCTGGAGTGCAGGGGCATGCTCCTGGCCACCGCAGCCTCAACCTGCTGGATTCCCATGATCTTTCTGCTTCAGCCTTCCAAGTAGCCAGAACTACAGGCGTGTGCCTCCACGCCCAGCTAATTTTTTATTTATTGTAGAGATGAGGTCTCGCCAAGTTGTCTGGGCTGGTCTCAAGCCTGTGGGCTCAGACAATCCACTTGCCTCATCCTCCCAAAGTGCTGGGGTGGCAGGCTGAGCTACCGAGACTGGCTTAACTTATTTTTTTAATTATTAGAGTGATAGAACATTTTCACTGGTCAGTAGTATTTTCTGTCTACCAATAATTATTATATTTTATTTTATTTATTTATTTATTATTATGTTTTTGAGTTGGAGTTTCACTCTGTCACCCAAACTGGAGTGCAGTGGCCGCTCCCGGCCACCGCAGCCTCAACCTGCTGGGCTCCAGCGATCCTTCCGCCTCAGCCTTCCAAGTAGCTGGAACTATAGGCGCGTGCTACCACGCCGGCTGATTTTTTTTTTTTTTACTTT
>NW_007267236.1:0-644 GCF_000164805.1 Carlito syrichta | reverse complement strand
CTCGGTGGCTCAGCCTGTAATCTCACGCCTTTAGGAGGCTGAGGTGAGTGGATTGCCTGAGCCCTCCGGTCCCAGGACCGCCTGGGCAGCGAGATCTCATATTTACATTAAATCAAACAATCAGCCGGCCGTGGTAGCGCATGCCGGTAATTCCGGCTACGCGGAAGGCTGAGGCGGCAGGATCACTCACCGGAGCCCAGCAGGCGAGGCTGCGGTGGACGGAAGTGGCCACAGCACTCCAGCCTGGGCAACTGAGTGAGACTCCAACTCAATTAAAAAAAAAAAAATCACACGATTCCAAAAACACACACACACGAAACCAAGCGTCAGAGGGAAAAGTCTTCTTCGTTCAGTTTTGACAATGTGGACTTTTCCCATAGGGAAACATTCGAGAAAGCAAGAGTCGGTGATTCTGAGGGATTGTTCTTTTCAATGAAAGCTGGCTGGAGGGTGATTTCCCACTCCAAAGCTCTCCGCCCACTCTTTTTGGGCGTGGCTTTCCAAGGCACTCCGTCTCTCTCTCTCTCTCTCTCTCTCTCTCTCTCTCTCTCGCTCTCTCTCACTCTCTTTCTCTCTCTCTCTGCCTCTCTCTCTCACACACACACACACACACACACACACACACACACACACACACACGCGTG
>NW_007267235.1:0-505 GCF_000164805.1 Carlito syrichta | reverse complement strand
GTGGGAAACTCGAGCAAGGAGGAGGTGCAGGCAGAACAGAGGGGAAGGGCAAACGTCCCAGGTTAACTCACAGAGTCCTGTGGTTTGTCCACACTTTTTGAAGAAGGGATTTGAAGGGTTTGTGATCCAGGTGACTATGCAGTTTTGAGAGGACATGGGAAGTTTGATCACCTCTGGCCAGGCAAGGGAGAATCAGACCTCAGATAGCCCTGTGTGGTGCTCATGGCTATGAACAGTTCGGTCAGGAAGAATCTCAATGAGAAGCGGCTCTTGAGCTCGTGCAACGAGAGAGTGCTGTGTCCTGGATGATCCACACCTTGATCCCCCACAGTCCAAGGGACCCAGAGGGGGAGGGTCGCCGTCAGATTGGCTCCTCCGGGCTTCTTTTTTTTTTTGAGTTGGAGTCTCACCCTGTCGCCCAAACTGGAGTGCAGCGGCCGCTCCAGGCCACGGCAGCCTCGACCTGCTGGGCTCCTGCGATCCTTCCGCCTCAGCCTTCCGAGTA
>NW_007267234.1:0-1811 GCF_000164805.1 Carlito syrichta | reverse complement strand
CCCCCCCGTGGATCGGCGGATGCGCTCTGCACTCTGAGCTTCCCAAGGGCCCGAGGACTCGATTCTAGCACCCTGCGACAAGCACACGTAGCCGACTTGCCCTATCTGCACACTCGATGGACCGGATCTGTTTTCAATGGTACGTTTATGTTCATCGTCTCTTTTCGCTCAATATAGGGCTGAATGGCATGTCCTTCCACATCGAACCCTTGGCTAAGTTCAGGGTTACAAAACCGATGGCTTTAGATCTTGCCACGACTCGAGGAGGCACACGTGAATCATCCATACCGAGGGTTGCGCTTTTTTTTTTCTTTGAGTTGCGGTCTCGCTCTGTCGCCCGGGCTGGAGAACGGTAGCAGGCTCACGGCCACCACAGCCTCGACCTACTGGGCTCAGGGGATACTTCCATCTCAGCCTGACAGATGGCTGGAAGTACAGGCACGTGCCAGCGTGCCGGGCCGAGAGGGTCACGCTTTTATTCCAGAGGAATCGGGGAACGTCACGGCAACGCTAAGCCAGATGGGACCGGCGTGAATACTATAGGTGACGTGAATGTTTACGCCGGAAAGGTTTCCGATTGGTTTTCCGATGCGTTTTCTTGCCTCCCACCGAGATAACGGGGCCTCCTTTCAGGCATAGGGAAGTTCTTCTTCACTATGTTTATAATACCGATGTTCGTATGTTTAAGCCGTCACGCTCTATACCCCATGTGTTATTCGAATTTCCTGCGCTCGTGACTGAGCCTATCGAGTGTGACAGCCAGCGGAGGGAAAGAGGCAGAGTCGCGTTTCCGTGAAGGCGGCATGACGTAGCTCTTCCCGTGATAGAGATCGTGGCTTCGACTGACAGTTGGGGAAATGATATAGAGGCTCTCTGATGTCTGTCCGTTTCGTCACAGCCCCTAGAGGAGGGCAGGCCCAGGGTGCAAGCGCTCCCATTTATTCCTGAACAACATTCCCAAGAGCTGATAGAGGGTGTGCTTCCCTGAGCTCCTGGGCACTCCCGGTGAGTAGCTTCAAAGGATCGTTGACCTCCCTGGAGTCTGCCCCCCATCAACTGCAAGATGGGAATCTCCTTTGACTCCCTTTTTCTGAGTGGTCATAAGTTCGAATGATAGAGTCTCGATGTCATCGTAAGCCTTGTGAATTATGTCACTTGTGTATCCATGTCATCGTAAGCTTTGTGATTCGTATAACCTTTGCATCACGCGTGACGTCTCAGGCCCTTTACTCTACTATGGCGAGCTCGATCACCACCTCTGCCGGGCCCTACCGGAAAAAGCTGTGAGATACCTCCGTTACCTGGCACCAGGAAGTCGGGAGAGAAAAAACGTCCCTATCGATCGATGTGGCTAAAACCCAAATTCTATATGGTGCTCTGCGGGTCGCATATCTCACTGTAGCTGACATATAGGCCCGAAGAACTCTGGACTATAGAAGTGAACCGTAAAAGCCTAGAGGGTGAGCAGAACCGTTTTGAAAGATCTCGAGTCTGGCTCTGCTCCCTGGATTAGAGCTCAGAAATGCCCTTTCAGCCAGCTCCCCGCCCCTTTCATCTGTCGGTATCAAGGGGGGAAGCCTAGCGTGACTCGGACCCTAGCAGTGGGAAACGCTACCCACACATACCGGGGCCAGCCGGCGACCACCCACCGGACCGGTACTAGAAGAATCGATGGACGCCACCCGCGGGGGCTGTTCGGATGAGCCCCTGAATCGAAAGCATCCGGGTGCCGCGTCATCCTCCCGTGAACAGCCAGGCAGTGTGGGGGGAAGGGTGGGAGCGGGGTCCTCAAAGGGTCGAGGGGGAGTTCC
>NW_007267233.1:0-953 GCF_000164805.1 Carlito syrichta | reverse complement strand
CAATGTAGAAGAGGTGAAACAAAAAACAGGAAAAACACTAAAAAGCATCAAAATTGTGATGAATTAAACTGTTGTAAGCAGTGGGAAAAGCATTTTGATAGGTGCATTGTATCAAATGAAGAATACTTTGAAGATGACTGAAGTTTAAATATGTAAGAATACACTATTTAATAAGTAAATTCCAATTTGGGGGCCTACCTTGTATGTTTTAGAATAATACTTTATTAATTTTATCTCTTAATGTGTATTTAGCATTTATACTTTAACAAATTAAAAATTTTAGAATGTGTTTCTATTCAGCTACTGATTTTAAAAATTATTTTAGGCTTTGGGAGGCAGAGGTGAGGGGATCGCCTGAGCCAAGGGATTCAAGACCAGCCCGAGCAACATGGCGAGACCTCATCTCTACAGTAAATTTTAAAAAATAGGTGGGTGTGGTGATGTGCACCCGTACTTCCAGCTACTTGGAAGGCTGAGGTGGAAGGATCCCCAGAGCCCAGCAGATTGAGACTACGGTGGCCCTGAGCATGCCATTGCACTCCAACCTGGGCAACAGAGTGATACTCCAACAAAAAAAAAATTTATGAATCCTAAGCATGCTTTTAAAAATAGTAATAATGTCAGTATTGTGCAAATTAATTACCAAAATGCTGTAATTGTCAATAAACAAAAGAAAAAAATTTATACAATTTTTTTCTTTTTATTTCAGAACAAAAAAAGACTGTAAAATGAGACTATGCTTTCAAATAAAGCTACTGTAGTTCTCTCGTATGTCATTTAGCATTAAATTATAGTATCTCTTTGGAAAAATTTCTCAAATTTTAATATGCATAATAATCAACCAAAGGTTCTTATTGAAATATAAGTTCTAATTCAGGAGGTCTGGACAAGGGCCCTGGGATTCTGCAAATTTTTACAAACTCCCAGGTGATGTAGATACTACTGGTTCAGGG
>NW_007267232.1:0-783 GCF_000164805.1 Carlito syrichta | reverse complement strand
CGAGGTCCCACTTATCTATCTTATTTCTTGAGATATTTGCCTTTAGGGTTCTGAATAGGAATTGGTTGCCAGTTCCAATTTCCATAAGTCTGTCTCCTGCGTTTTCTAAGATTCTTATAGTTTGAGGTTTTACGTTTAGGTCTTTGATACATTTAGAGTTAATTTTTGTGTATGGTGATGTAGGGATCCTGTTTCAATCTTCTGCATGTGGTCAGACAGTTTTCCCAGTACCATTTACCCAGTGGTTGTTGTTGGAGGTTTTATCAAAGATGAGTTGGTAAAGGAATTGAGGCTTTGCTTCCAGAATCTCTATCCTGGTCCATTGGTCTATGTACCTTATCTTGTACCAATACCAGGCTGTTTTGATTACTGTAACCTTATAGTAAAATTTGAAGTCTGGAAGTGTGATACCTCCTGCTTTGTTTCTTTTGCTAAGAATTGTTTTGGCTATTCGTGGTCATTTATGTTTCCATATGAATTGATATATTGTCACTTCCAGGTCTGAGAAGAATTACATGGGTAACAATGGGTATTGCATTGAATCTGTAGATTACCCTTAGTAGGATGGACATTTTAACAATGTTGATTCTTCCTGTTCATGATATGAAATAGTTTTCCATATGTTTGTGTCTTCTTGGATTTCTTTGAGCAGTGTTTTGCAGTTCTCATTGTAAAGGTCTTTCACTTCTCTAGTTTGGAAAATGCTGAGGTATTTCATTCTTCTGTGGCTATTGTAAAAGGGATTGTGCTTTTTATTTGTGTCTCTACCTGCTTATTGTTGAT
>NW_007267231.1:0-827 GCF_000164805.1 Carlito syrichta | reverse complement strand
GAAATTTTGAGGACCCTTGTTCAAAAAGTATTAAGAATTTCAAGATGGTTTATTTCAAGGTCAGTAAAACAAGCAGGAAGTCCCTGAGTGTGGGGTCATTCTCAACTGCTGCATTGATGTTTGTGAAATCGGCCATGTCAGTGGGTATCCCCAGTTTGGGAAGAAACAGGCAGATCATCCCCTGTCCTCCCCCCAAAGTACTAATGCCAGTAGTGTATGTTTGCTAGTCCCTGTACTACTGATGTGCCCGGAAGGGGGTTGGTAGCAGTTAAAGATATTTTCTTTTGAAAGTCAAGCGGCAAACTCTAAAGACCAGCCAGGCCGGTTTGAAAAGACCAAATGACCAGAGACTGATGGCTCTCATAGAAATGCAAAAGATAACTAATTCACAGACTTATCCAAAACCCCTTTTTGAAGTTGACGGTTTACAACCCTGCTTGCAGACTCTGCTGCCCAGCTCTTCCTGGAGACCATTTGTTCTTTAAAAGATCTGATTTTTCTGAACACCACCTTGTAAATTCCAAAGAGAATGTGTAACCGCTCAACACGACCCCCTCCCTTACCTAAACAAGGGTATAAGATCCCTCTTCTTCCATTCTGCGGGGCTCAACCTGGAAGGTGTAATAAAGTGCCACTTCCTATAATAGTCTCGTTGTCTTGATCTCTGTCTTCCTGCTACACTACAAGCTATGTCCTTGCACAAAAACTCACATGGGCTTTCCTGTGTCCCGCTAATTCTTTTTTTTTTAATTTGAGTTAGAGTCTCACTGTCACCCAGACTGGAGTGCAGTGGCCACTCCCGGCCACTGCAGCCTCAACGTGCTGTT
>NW_007267230.1:0-796 GCF_000164805.1 Carlito syrichta | reverse complement strand
GCATAGCCCCTGGAAAGACAGCCTCTGCAGTCATGGGTGGACCACCAACCATGGAAACACAGCTCAATGGAAAGAGTTTGCTGCTGCTTTATGCTGCTTGGACTCGGGCAAGCATCGGACACAGCGTCCACTGGTCCCTCCCACAGGAGAGTGCCAGCCGCGAAGGCCCATCCCCAAAGGAAATACTGTGAAATAGGAAGTACCCAGAACAACACAGTAGCATGGGCACGGTTAGGAGGTTCTAAAACAGATGCAACTTAATATCCTTGACCCTTGACCCACTGACCAGAAATCAGGAAGGCCAGAGGTGCTATCTAGAGGTGGAGAACGGAGAGTCTTCTGGTGAGGCCTAGTGCCCAGATGTCAGGCACGACCGAGGGCCTCGCACGAGGCTGATTTATCACATTTGCAACGTTCAGGGATGGGGAGTCAGAAGACCCCATGACCACCTCAGCTCTGTGTCTGAGTCTCTGAGGGACCATGGTAAGAGTATTGACATAGGGGGCGGTGGGCTCCATTGCCAGGTACCAGACTAGGTGACTCGTGAATGTTAACTTAAATAATTTGGCAAATCACTGATTATCTCCAATTCCTCAGTGGAAAATAGATGAACTAATTTGTCTAATCTGTAAAGTCACCTCCAATTCTGACATTTTGGTATTCTGTGATTCTACAATCACAGACTCTAGTCCCAGAGATCTATGATGCCTTCGCATGGCCTCCAGTAGCGGGACTTGGTCCTTAGCGCTAATGTCCATTAGTCGCTGCTTCCTGGCCCACCATATTTCCTACGTGC
>NW_007267229.1:0-703 GCF_000164805.1 Carlito syrichta | reverse complement strand
TGAAAATGAAAGCTGATGTGAATGTATTTCAAATTTAACATTTGAAATGTAAAGTAAAAATGTAATACACCTGGATTGAATGATGGAAATTGCTTGGGTAAAATTTTCCCCTGGGGATAATTTTAGCATGTTCTCTAAATCCATTTTTTTATAAAAGAAAAAGTGGAGGTCGTCTTTTTATATTTCCTTAAACTAGTGCAGAGTTTATTCTTAGACTAACAAATTAATAAAACAAATATTTGAAAGAATTAGCATACGTTGCTCTATGAATAGGAACGGTCTCCACTTAGTTTTGGTAATCTAACATGTTTATTATCTCAGACATTTGAAAGTGATCTCAAAGGAGTCACCTTACTATCATTGTTCTCATTCTTAGACATACGTCTTTTCATTAGATGTAAGTTTTAATTTCTTAGACTCAAATATTTATATTAAGCAGACAGTGTGAAAGATTATCAACAACATGAGATTAGTGTCAGTGGACAAGTTCAGTTCTTAAAATAGATTTAAAAGTATATCTTGACTACGTTGTCATGTTTTTAAGCTTCAGTTTCTCATTTGTGCAGTTGAGGGAGAGAGACATATTTAACTGTTGTTTTGAGGATTGAATGAGATATTGTATTTGAAAAAATACGGAGTACTGTTTACATACCATTATTATATTCAGGAAGTAACAGACAAATAATCCATTTTATTTTCAGAT
>NW_007267228.1:0-453 GCF_000164805.1 Carlito syrichta | reverse complement strand
TGGTATAAATTTCAAACATTCTTGGAAGACAAACACAGATATGCCATTTAGCATTCCCCTTTCTCACAATCCCACACACAATTTCCTTTGAGGGATTTAGCGGTAAATCATCTTTGGGTTTGTGCAGATCTGAGAACTGTATCATCAATACTAAGCCAGTATCTCACATCATCTCTGGTCATTACTGTCAGTAGTTATTGGGAAGCGTGTATGAAGTAAATTTATAAATAAGTTTTAAAGATGCACTCATGCAGATTTGATTCTTTGGAAGATGTTGCTACAACCATTATTAATGTAATAAAGTTTGTGTTATAATGTAACCACCATTGGCTGTTACAATTTCAAAAGCAACATCTATGATAAAAGTCAGGGATTCTAAAAAGGGACAAAAATTTAATAATTTTTATCAAAGGATATTTTCCCTTTTTGTTTATTTATATTTTTTCTGAGACA
>NW_007267227.1:0-574 GCF_000164805.1 Carlito syrichta | reverse complement strand
GAGTGTGGCCGAGAAGATGATGCTGTGTCTCCCCTCAGCTCCCAGACCGGAGAGTCAGTGTCTTCTTCCTTCCAGCTCTGAGTCATGGAGGCTCCGTTCCTGGCAAGTGAGTCCCAGAGGCTGGGGCTTCCTTCCGCCATCTGTTGCCCACTCACAGGATTGGAGCTCTGTGCAGGGCCGGGCAGGCCGGGACAGTGGGGTTGAGATTGTCTTCACGCTGCTTTTCTTGTAGAGCAGAGGTGACATGCTGGTGGCGATCACCCGTTAGGACCCGGACACCTGGCCTCACTCAGCACCCACCCCTGAAGCATGGATGTCACTCCAAGAGAAGTGGGTCTCTGTCCTTCCCGTTGGCTCCCGCGCATGGGTTTGGAGAAGGTTTTCCTCGCAGTAGAGGCACTGTCTATGATCACAGCACTCTGAAATTCTCACTCACAGGTCTGGCTACTTTTCAAGGAGACTCTGTGGCAAGAACAAATGCCAGGGCGCTCTCCGCAAAGTTGAGTGGTGAATGTTGGTGGTGAGAAGTAAAGGAAACTCATAGAACCCTAAGGGAAGCAAGCTAAATCGTTGG
>NW_007267226.1:0-627 GCF_000164805.1 Carlito syrichta | reverse complement strand
CGGCGGGTGCCAACATTTCAGGCCTGTTATGGGTTCTCTCGGATGGTAGCCGATACCCAGTTTTCCTTTTCCCGTCCTCTTCACGATGAAGTGGAGCAGACCACCACCCAATCACCTCATGACCTGCCCCCGTCAAAGGAAAGGTTTAAAAGGCATTCGACGTCACAGAGCAGTCAACACGCTTTGCCGGGCTCTCATCTGACCATGAGGCTTCTCGAGCCATGGCCGCCACGTTTCCTAACTCTGAGCCCCTCCCCTTCCTCGGGGAGGCGGATCGCCTCTCTCTTCTGTCTAATTTACTTTCTAAACAACTATATCATCCCATCTAACTTCCGTACAGTCCTTTGTGTCTCTCGAGAGTCACCGGATGGCACACCGCACCCGGGTGGGTCTGACCTACCATCCGGGAGGCTCCGACAAGGATCCCTCACCTAAGATTTTCAGCGGTCCCACCGAGACGCCGGTACCTAACAGACGAGCGTATCCCCCTGTGAGGAAAGTGACCCCATGTGTCAGTCATCAAAATGGGTTTTTTTTTTTTTTTTTTTTTTTTCGAGTCGGAGTCTCACTCTGTCACTCAGACTGGAGTGCGGTGGCCACTTCTGGCCACTGCAGCCTCGACCCGAT
>NW_007267225.1:0-1044 GCF_000164805.1 Carlito syrichta | reverse complement strand
CAATGATAAGAAGTTGTCACAAACACTGACAACTATTGAGGTGTGTGCTTCTTGTAAACAACTCCATGAGCTGGGTGGGAGCATGCATTGTTTTTACTGTTGCCACCTTAGTTTCTGATGTGTCATTTCTTCTTCCTGGACCTACACACACCACCCCCTGCAGCTGTAGCATCCTTGCATGACTTACGGCGCAGATTTTGCCTTGCTTGAATCCAGACTACAATGGCCGACTTCAAAATTTTTGTATTTATCTACACCGAATTCTAGTAAAATACTTCCATCAGCAAAGATATTGTTTGTTTTGCACAAAAAGAGTTACATTTCAGTCTTGAAACTAGGTCATATTATCATAACCACGGAAAAGGAAGTGGCTTTTTCAGAATATTGACGTCTATAGCTCTTGCTTATTGATAGGGAAGGGGCAGTTACCATGGTGATCTCACAGCCTCTGGAGGGAATGCTATCATGGCCTTGTCTTCCAAAACCCACCCAGCTGAAAGAACCCCTCTGAAAAGGATTTCCTTCCATAGAAATTCTTTGAGTTAACGGAAATAAAAAGAGTTTGATTTCTGGAATTCGGATTTGTTCACAGATTTGTTTTGCACGCTTCTCTCCTGTAATTTAAGAAAAAGCATTTACAATAAAGACAGTATATGTGATTTTCTCCAGAAATAAGGTTTAGGAGATTGTGTATTAATTATTCCAGAAATATGTTTGTTTTCAGACACAAAATAACCTTTGCTCTTATCCATGAGAGCTAAAGGGTTTGAAAACACACCACTTCAACCAGATCCTGGTCCAATGCATTTATTAGCATTTGGGGCAGTCAGAGTTTCGGCGTGCATTCTTAGTTGGAGGCTACTCTCACAGGCATATAGAAATCTGCTCAAGTTGTGCTGGTGAGCGAATGACTTAATACTCATCCTCTGTATTCACAGGACAGGAACAGACCTGCTGGTGGTGGCTCTGAGTCTGATCTCACTCACAGCACTGGTGGATGTGAACACTGCACACAAAGGAGCTGGGCACACAGCATGATTGTTT
>NW_007267224.1:0-385 GCF_000164805.1 Carlito syrichta | reverse complement strand
CAATTGGAAATTCTTAGTTACTCTAGAAAGAATCGTCCTTCTACATATACATTGTTTTCTTTAAAGAAAAGAAAAACTAGTTATACATAAGCTTTTGGTCACAATTCAAAATATCTATTTGACATTTCTTCTCCCTGATGCCTTTTCTTTCAAGAAAATCACACACACACACACTCCAACACGAGAGATATGCATTATATAATATATATTCTGTATGAATTAGAAGATTCTTCCTCTCTTTAGTTCACATAGCGCAAAAAAGCACATATTGACTTGCATATTTTTCTATCCATCGTTAGTCTTTATTTTAAAATCAGACACCTGGCTTAACATTTTATGGAGAAAAGGTTAGAAGCCCTTAACAACAAATCAGTAAGGGCATTCT
>NW_007267223.1:0-316 GCF_000164805.1 Carlito syrichta | reverse complement strand
GTCCCTCTGTCTCTCTGTCTCTCTCTGTCTGTCTCTGTCTCTCTCTCTCTCTCTCTCTCTCTCTCTCTCTGTCTCTCTCTCTCTCGGTCTCTGTCTCTCGGTCTCTCTGTCTCTCTCTGTCTCTCGGTCTCTCTCTCAGTCTCTCTGTGTCTCCCTCTCTGTCTCTGTGTCTCTCGGTCTCTGTCTCTGTCTCTGTCTCGGGCGATGCACTCGCCTGGGCCTCCCAAAGTGCCGGGATGACAGGCTTTCCTCTTGGGTATCAGTGTCAGATCCTTTCCCCTCCCCCATCATCAGCTTGGTGGTGGTGGTGGTGGTG
>NW_007267222.1:0-346 GCF_000164805.1 Carlito syrichta | reverse complement strand
CCAATCTCTGAATAAGAATTGCACCATTAGCTGCTTTGGTTCTCAGGTCTTCAGACTCATACTGAGTTGCTCCACTGGCTTTCCTGATTCTCCACCTGGTTTATATCATGGGACTTCTCAGCCTCCATAATGGCATGAGTCATTCTTCTAATAAATCCTCTAATATATATCTACATATGTCCTATTGGTACTGTTTCTCTGGAGAACCCTCACTCATTCTGATTTAGTACCAAGAATGACTCTAGAACAGAATCTTTTTTGGAGTTGAAGTCTCACTCTGTCACCCAGACTGGAGTGAAGTGGCACACTCCCAGCCACCACAGCCTCCACCTGCTGGGCTCCAACA
>NW_007267221.1:0-772 GCF_000164805.1 Carlito syrichta | reverse complement strand
GCAGAAGATGAAACAGGACCCCTATCTATCCCCATGCACAAAGGTTAACTCCAAATGGATCAGAGACCTAAATGTAAAACCTCAAACCATAAGAACCTTAGAAAAGGAAGGAAATACTCTCATGGAAATCGGAACTGGCATCCAATTCCTGTACAAAACCCGAAACCCACAGGACTTAAGAGAGAAGATAGACAAATGGGACCTTATTAAACTGACAAGCTTCTGCAAAGCCAAAGAAACCATCAAGAGAGCAGGGAGACAGCCTACAGACTGGGAAAAAGTCTTTGCCAACTCTAGGTCTGACAAAGGCTTAACATCCTGGATCTACAAGGAACTGAAGCATACTGAAAAGAAGAAAACAAACAACCCCATTATAAAATGGGCAAAAGACATGAACAGACACTTCACAAAAGAAGACATTCGAGTAGCCAACAAACACATGAAGAAATGCTCAACCTCACTAATCATCAGGGAGATGCAAATCAAAACCACACTGAGATACCACCTAACTCCAGTCAGAATGGCAATTATCAACAGCTCAAAAAATAACAGCTGCTGGAGAGGGTGTGGTGAAAAGGGAACACTTCTACACTGTTGGTGGGAGTGTAAACTAGTGCAACCTCTGTGGAAAGCAGTGTGGCGATTCCTAAAAGCTCTAAAAATTGACCTTCCAGATGACCCTGCAATCCCCCTACTGGGAATATACCCTGAAGAACACAAATCACTCTATAAAAAAGATACCTGCACACGTATGTTTATCGCAGCATTGTTC
>NW_007267220.1:0-350 GCF_000164805.1 Carlito syrichta | reverse complement strand
CCACCCCACCAACCCCCCAAAAAAGCCCCAGGCAGAAGAGCCAACGCTGATTACAATGACAAAGAAAGGGTGAAGAGACTCGATATCTGAACAATAGGACCCCTCCAGGGCAGGGGTGGTTTCCTAGGCAACAAGGGAGCGAGGGGAGGTGGGAGTGGCAGAGAATACTCGGAAACTGGAAAAAAAAAAGGCACAGGGAACGCCTGCCACCTCAGGCACTAGAGTGGGAGGTGGGGGTGAGAGGAACGCCCGCGTCCAGGGTTTTGAGACCAGCCTGAGCAACTCTACGTGGAATCAAAACATCTGCCGGGCTCGGGGACGCACGTCTGTGGTGCCAGCTACACGGAAGG
>NW_007267219.1:0-847 GCF_000164805.1 Carlito syrichta | reverse complement strand
TCTGTTCTCACCCGGTTGCCTGTGGTGTCTATCGGGTGAGGCAAACAACCGGTCCCTGTTGGCATGAGGTCTTTTAGGAAATAAGATAAAGTCTTTTTCTAAGATGGAGTTACTTGTGTAAAGGGTGCCCCGTACACTCTCCGATATAAAGATCTTTTTCTACATTAAGTTTGAGCTGTAAAAATAAAATGCTATGTTCATTAAAAATTATTGAAATTTAAAATGTAGACACTTTTATTTTCTGTCGATCTTCCTATATCTGTCATAATAACTGAAAAGAAAAATATGTGTTTTCTAGGAACTGCCAGTGTCTTCTTGCTTGATTTTGCTCGGCTTGACTTCCACCTCTCCCTGCTCTGACATCCAAGCCTGGGCTCTTTTGTTTCTGCCTTGGAAGGGGAGGCCTTATCTCCCTGAGGAACCAGGGGGACATGGGTCAACACTTTAAAGTGGTTTCTTCTGGGCTATAGTTACTGAGAGCGCAAGACCTGCCGACAACAGCAGGGTAATGGGGTCAGCATTGAAAAGTGCACTTCAGTTGTGGAATTTCTTCCTAGAAAAGCCCCCATGGTCGGCCTGCCTCTAGACTGAGGCATAAAATGACCACCCCTTGATTTTCACAGCACTGTCCTAGGGCTCTCGTAGGGGGACACTGACAATTCCTGGACTCTGGGGTAGAGATGGAAGGGGTCCTCGCTGTCCCCTGCATCCTCCACACAGATTTATGTTCTCTAACACAAGACCAGTCGGGGTGGGTCCCCCAATAGTTGTGCCGAGGTCTGTGATGGGCTAGGTACCTCTAGATGGGACATGGTTTGGGACAGTCATACTCGTTAAAGACTAGGAA
>NW_007267218.1:0-766 GCF_000164805.1 Carlito syrichta | reverse complement strand
GTGAATTATGTCACTTGTGTATCCATGTCATCGTAAGCTTGTGATTCGTATAACCTTTGCATCACGCGTGACGTCTCAGGACCCTTTACTCTACTATGGCGAGCTCGATCACCACCTCTGCCGGGCCCTACCGGAAAAAGCTGTGAGATACCTCCGTTACCTGGCACCAGGAAGTCGGGAGAGAAAAAACGTCCCTATCGATCGATGTGGCTAAAACTCAAATTCTATATGGTGCTCTGCGGGTCGCATATCTCACTGTAGCTGACATATAGGCCCGAAGAACTCTGGACTATAGAAGTGAACCGTAAAAGCCTAGAGGGTGAGCAGAACCGTTTTGAAAGATCTCGAGTCTGGCTCTGCTCCCTGGATTAGAGCTCAGAAATGCCCTTTCAGCCAGCTCCCCGCCCCTTTCATCTGTCGGTATCAAGGGGGGAAGCCTAGCGTGACTCGGACCCTAGCAGTGGGAAACGCTACCCACACATACCGGGGCCAGCCGGCGACCACCCACCGGACCGGTACTAGAAGAATCGATGGACGCCACCCGCGGGGCTGTTCGGATGAGCCCCTGAATCGAAAACATCCGGGTGCCGCGTCATCCTCCCGTGAACAGCCAGGCAGTGTGGGGGGAAGGGTGGGAGCGGGGTCCTCAAAGGGTCGAGGGGGAGTTCCCGAGGAAGGAAAGGTAGGGGGTCGTGGCTCGCCCCCCCTCCCCCTCCCCCTCCCCCCTCGCTCCAGCGCACCGGCGGGCTGGAAAGCAGCGGAAGCC
>NW_007267217.1:0-1043 GCF_000164805.1 Carlito syrichta | reverse complement strand
TTTCCAGTGGAAGGGTCGGTGGACTTTGAGCCTCCCTCCCTGATACTCAGGTAAGGTATTCTTCTGTGCTACCAGTCCTCT
Organism: Carlito syrichta; assembly: GCF_000164805.1. Classification (NCBI taxonomy): domain Eukaryota; kingdom Metazoa; phylum Chordata; class Mammalia; order Primates; family Tarsiidae; genus Carlito; species Carlito syrichta. The sequence continues at coordinate 962 of NW_007267217.1, read as the reverse complement.
ACTTGCTTCTCTGCCACCAAACTATGAACAAGGGGTCACAACATCAGGTCCCAGCAGACATGGGCAGGTGAAACACAATCAGTGAAATGGCATGCAACCTCTGATGGCTTATGGAAGGCATTTAAGGACGGTATTTCCCAAGTGCATTGCCCTTTTAAGTAGAATTTCTCCATGACTAAAATAATATTTGGTATCTTCAGTATCAGGCCCTGGCTCGAAAACAGTGTTTCCTCATCTTTTTTTTGACCCAAGTGACACACGCACACACACACACAGAGACACACACAAGTATTTTAAGACATAAGTCCAGTGTTTTACATCTCTGGATCATTTTTTGAGAATAAAATCTCAGAACCAAGACTTTTTTATTCCAGGAATCTCAACATTTAGTTGATAAATATATTTCCAAAATAGTTCTTAAAATCTTTATGGCAGTCTGCATTTCCTGTGGCAATGTAGATAAGAGTCTTTTATACCCTTGCCAGAATTTGAATTTAACTAAGTTTGTGACTTTCACTGTGTGAAGTTCTTGTTTTTTTAACTATCTTTTGTTTTTGAGTCAAAGTCTCACTCCATCGCCCAGTCTGGAGTGCAGGGGCATGCTCCTGGCCACCGCAGCCTCAACCTGCTGGGATTCCCATGATCTTTCTGCTTCAGCCTTCCAAGTAGCCAGAACTACAGGGCGTGTGCCTCCACGCCCAGCTAATTTTTTATTTTATTGTAGAGATGAGGTCTCGCCAAAGTTGTATGGGCTGGTCTCAAGCCTGTGGGCTCAGACAATCCACTTGCCTCATCCTCCCAAAGTGCTGGGGTGGCAGGCTGAGCTACCGAGACTGGCTTAACTTATTTTTTTAATTATTAAAGTGATAGAACATTTTCACTGGTCAGTAGTATTTTCTGTCTACCAATAATTATTATATTTTATTTTATTTATTTATTTATTATTATGTTTTTGAGTTGGA
>NW_007267216.1:0-654 GCF_000164805.1 Carlito syrichta | reverse complement strand
TGAAACGTCCTGAAAAGAAGAAAACAAACAACCTCATTATAAGATGGGCAAAAGATATGAACAGACACTTCACAAAAGATGACGTTCGAGCAGCCAACAAACACATGAAGAAATGCTCAACCTCACTAATCATCAGGGAGATGCAAATCAAAACCACACTGAGATACCACCTAACTCCAGTCAGAATGGCAATTATCAACAACTCAAAAAATAACAGCTGCTGGAGAGGGTGTGGTGAAAAGGGAACACTTGTACTCTGTTGGTGGGAGTGTAAACTAGTGCAACCTCTGTGGAAAGCAGTGTGGCAATTCATAAAAGCTCTAAAAATTGCCCTTCCATATGACCCTGCAATCCCCCTACTGGGAATATAACCTGAAGAACTCAAATCACTCTATACAAAAGATACCTTCACACGTATGTTTATCGTAGCATTTTTCACAATAGCAAGAACCTGGAAACAACCATGCTGCCCATCAAAAGAGGACTGGATTTTAAAAAATGTGGTACATATACACGATGAAATACTACGCAGCCATAAAAAAGAACAAAATCATGAATTTCACAGCAACCTGGATGGAACTAGAGTCTATAATACTCACAGAAACAAAGATCCGAATATCGCATGTTCTCACTCATATAATGGACCTTGAACAT
>NW_007267215.1:0-649 GCF_000164805.1 Carlito syrichta | reverse complement strand
TCAACTACCTCCTAAACTAGTTAAGTCAGCTAACTAGCAAGCTAGCTAGTTAAGTCAGCTGGCTAGTCAGTTAGCTAGATAAGTCAGCTAGCCAACTAACTAGTCAGTTAGCTAGCTAGTTAAGTCAGCTGGCTAGACAGCTAGATAGCTTGTTTGCTAGCCATTTATGTCAGCTAGATAGCCAGTTAGCTAGTCAGCTAATTAAGTAAGCTTGTTAAGTCAGCTGTCTAGCCAGCTGACTAGCAGAATAAGTCAGCTAGTTAAGTCAGCTGGCATCCAGCTGGCTAGGAAGTTATATCAGCTATTTAAGTCAGGTTGCAATCAGTTGGCTAGCTAGTAATTTCAACTAATTAAGTCAGCTAGCTAGCTAGGAATCTAGCTATATTCATCAGCTAATTATAGTAGTTATGTAGTAAGTTAAGTCAGTTTCTTAAGTCAACTGCCTAGCAAGATAGCTAACTAGATAACTAGCTATTTAAGACAGCTAGATAAGTCAGCTGACTAGCTAGGTAGCTAGCTGACTAAGCCAGCTATTTAAGTCAGTTTGCTAGCTAGTTAATTCAGTGAGTTAAGTCAGCTGGCTTGCCAGCTGCCAGACTGGGTACCTACTAGTTAACTCAGCTGGCTATCTCGTTATATAGCTAGTTAA
>NW_007267214.1:0-527 GCF_000164805.1 Carlito syrichta | reverse complement strand
CCGCAGCCTCGAGCTGCGGGGCTCCGGCGATCCTTCCGCCTCAGCCTCCCGAGGAGCCGGAACTACAGGCGCGCGCTCACACGCCCGGCTGATTTTTTGGTTTATCGTAGAGATGAGGTCTCGCCGCCCGGGCGGGGCTCCGGCCCGCGGGCTCAGGCCATCCACTCACCTCAGCCTCCCAGAGGCGCGGGATGACAGGCTGAGCCACCGAGCCCGGCTCGAGGCCTCTCTGATAAGAAACCACTCTCTTCTCTTCCCGGAAGAACTGCTCTCTTGAACAGCGGAGAGAGTTGTCTCAGATAGCCACACCGGGACATATTTTTTGAATTATTTAGAAGGAGTCATTTCACGCCACACTTCAAGGCAAGTGCGGAGCAAAAGAGGACGGGCTGACCGGTTAGAGAAAAATACATCGGTTAAAGGGGAGGCGAGAGGAGATGGTATTCAAAGAGAAACCAGCACCCGTCTGTTTCTGTGGGCCCATTTTACACCCCTCGCCGGGATCTGGTGGTCACGTAGCACGCAGA
>NW_007267213.1:0-300 GCF_000164805.1 Carlito syrichta | reverse complement strand
CTGCTGCTTCTGCTGCTTCTGCTGCTTCTGCTGCTTCTGCTGCTTCTTCTGCTTTTTCTGTTTCTGCTTCTGCTTCTGTTTCTGCTTCTGCTGCTTCTGATGCTTCCGCTGCATCTGCTACTTCTGCTGCTGCTTCTATTTCTGATTCTTCTGCTTCTTTTGCTTCTGCTTCTGCTTCTGTTTCTGCGTTTGCTGCTTCTGATGCTTCTGCTGCATCTGTTGCTTCTGCTGCTGCTTCTTCTTCTACGTCTGCTTCTTCATCTTCTTCTTCTGCTTCTGCTTCTTCTTCTGCTTTTTCTG
>NW_007267212.1:0-643 GCF_000164805.1 Carlito syrichta | reverse complement strand
CACCATACTCCAGGGTTTTTTGTATTTTTCATAACGATGAAGTTTCCCGACAAACTTCCGGGCTCAACGTATCCTCCTGCCACTGCATCCCAAAATGCTGGGATCACAGTCATGAGCTTCTGTGTCTGACTGGGGTTTTTATTATTATCATGAAGCAAGGGTTGCAATCGGCCGCTCTCTGTGTCTTGTTCGTATGTGGATGAACAGCGGACTGGCATCTATTGTCCAAAGCGAGATTAATGGTGAAACATTGCCTATTTAGTAAGTTTTTAAAGGTTGTGTTCTGTAGAGTGACTCTAGATGGACCGTCGCTGCAAAATCTGGTGGTTAAATACACGAGCGAAGCAGAGTCCTGTCCTTGTTCGGCCTCAAAAGCAGGGGGGCCGATGGCATCAACAATCGCATAGCCCCTTGGAAAGACAGCCTCTGCAGTCATGGGTGGACCACCAACCATGGAAACACAGCTCAATGGAAAGAGTTTTGCCTGTTGCTTTATGCTGCTTGGGCTCGGGCCAGTGTCCACTGGTCCCTCCCACAGGAGAGTGCCAGCCACGAAAGCCCATCCCCAAAGGAAATACTGTTAAATAGGAAGTACACAGAACAACACAGTAGCATTGGCACGGTTAGGAGGTTCTAAAACAGA
>NW_007267211.1:0-444 GCF_000164805.1 Carlito syrichta | reverse complement strand
GGAATGGAATGGTATGGAATGGAATGGAAGGAAATGGAAGGGAATGGAATGGAAGGAAGAGAAATAGAATAGAGAGGATTGGAAAGGATTGGAATTGAACGGAGAGGTAAGGAGTGGAAAGGAATAGAAGGTAACGGAATGGAGAGGAATGGAATGCAATGGAATGAAGATGATTGGAATGGAAAAAATGGAATGGAGTGAAATAGAACATAGAGGAATGGAATGGTGAGCAAAGGAGAGGAATGGAATGGAATGGAGTGCAAAGGAATTTGAGGAATGGAATGGAGAGGAATGGAATGGAGAGGAATTGAATGGAAGGAATGGAACGGAATGGAATGGAATGGATAGGAATGGAATGGAATAGAGTCAAATGGAATGGAATGGAGAGGAATGGAATGGAATGTAGAGGAAACCAAAGGAAAAGAATAGAAAGGACATTAAAAA
>NW_007267210.1:0-317 GCF_000164805.1 Carlito syrichta | reverse complement strand
CACTAAAAAGACATAGAATGGCAAAATGGATAAAATATCATCAGGCAACAATCTATTGCCTTCAAGAGACTCACCTCACTAAAAAGGACACTCACAGACGCAAAGTAAGAGGATGGGAAACAAACTTTCAGGTGAATGGAACACAAAAGAAAGAAGGAGTAGTGATCCTAATTTCAGATAAAATATGCTTCAAGCTATTAAAAATTTTTAAAAAATACAGAAAGCCACTACATCATGATAAAAGGTTCAATTCATCAACAAGAAATATCTATCTTAAACATATATGCACCCAACATAGGAGCACCAACTTTCATAAA
>NW_007267209.1:0-366 GCF_000164805.1 Carlito syrichta | reverse complement strand
TCCTCTTCAATCCATCCCATTCCTCTCCATCCATTCTATTCTAACCCATTCCATTCGATTTCACTACATTTCATTCCAGTCCAATACATTCCTCTCCATTCCATTCCTCTTCATTCCATTGCACTCCACTCCATTTCATACCCCTCCTTACTCTCCAATCAATTCCATTCCATTCCACTCCATTCCTTTTCTCTCCATTCCATTCTTCTTCATTCCTTTGCATTCCATTCCATTCCTATCCATTCTACTCCTTTCCACTCCTTTCCATTCCATTCAGCTACAATCCATTCCATTCTTCTCCATTCTATTCCTCTTCTTTCCATTCCATTCCATTCCATTCCATTCCATTCCATTCCTCTCCATTCC
>NW_007267208.1:0-358 GCF_000164805.1 Carlito syrichta | reverse complement strand
TTTCCAGCTCCCTTAGGTGATTTGTTAGGCTCTCCACTTGTGATCTTTCCATTTTCTTGATGTGTGCTTGCAGAGATATAAATTCCCCTCTTAGAACCGTTTCCATGGCATCCCAGAGAATTGGTAAGATGTTTCTTCATTTTCATTTGTTTCCAGGAATCTTTAAATTTCTGTTTTGATTTCAGTGTTGACCCAGGAGTTGTTCAGCATTAAGCTGTTTAGTGTTCATGTCTTTGTGGACTTTGGGGAGATTTTGTTGGTGTTGACATTTATTTTTATTCCACTATGGTCTGAGAAGGTGCATGGCAAGATTTCAACCTTATGGAATTTGTTTATTCTTGATTTATGGCCAAGGATG
>NW_007267207.1:0-359 GCF_000164805.1 Carlito syrichta | reverse complement strand
TATTTTTTGAGTTGTTGATAATTGCCATTCTGACTGGAGTTAGGTGGTATCTCAGTGTGGTTTTGATTTGCATCTCCCTGATGATTAGTGAGGCTAAACATTTCTTCATGTGTCTGTTGGCTGCTCGAATGTCTTCCTTTGTGAAGTGTCTGTTCATATCAACAAAAGCCACATGATTATATCATTAGATGCAGCAAAAGCTTTTTATAAAATCCAGCACCCCTTCTTGATAAAAACCCTCAAACATCTAGGCATACGGTGAACATACCTCAAAATAGTAAAAGCCATCTATGAGAAATCCACAGCCAGCATACTCCTAAACGGACAAAAATTGGAACCATTTCCCCTGAAAACTGGAA
>NW_007267206.1:0-328 GCF_000164805.1 Carlito syrichta | reverse complement strand
TACTATTTTGAGGTATGTTCCATCTATGCCTAGATGTTTGAGGGTTTTTATCAAGAAAGGGTGCTGGATTTATCAAAAGCTTTTTCCGTGTCTAATGATATAATCATGTGGTTTTTGTCTTTACATCTGTTGTGATATATTTAATTATGTTTATAGTCATGTGGATGTTCAGCCAGTCCTGCATCCAGGGACGAAGCCTACTTGGTCATGGTGGATGATTTTTGAGATGTGTTGTTGGATCTTGTTTGCTAGAATCTTGTTGAGAATTTTAGCATCTATGTTCATCAGGGATATTGGCCTGTAGTTCTCTTTCTTTGTTGGATCTTTA
>NW_007267205.1:0-401 GCF_000164805.1 Carlito syrichta | reverse complement strand
ATTCCATTGCATTCCATGCAATTCCATTCCATTCCATTGTTTCACTCCATTCCATGCCATTCCATTACTCTCCATTCCATTCCATTCCATTCCATTACTTTGCTTTACTCTTCATTCTTTTCTATTCCATTCGATTCTGTTTCTCTCCATTCCATTTCATTCCATTCCATTCCGTTGCTTTCCATTCCTTTCTATTCCATTCCGCTACTCTCCATTCCATTCCATTCCATTCCATCCTATTACTCTCCATTCTATTCCATTCCATTCCATTCCGTTCCAATTCACTCCAATTCCTTCCATTCCATTCTGTTCCTCTCCACTCCATTCCAATCCATTCCATTCCATTCCATTCCAATCCATTCCATTCCGTTACTCTCCATTCCTTTCCATTTCATTCCTGT
>NW_007267204.1:0-353 GCF_000164805.1 Carlito syrichta | reverse complement strand
ACACCTAGGTATAGAAGGAACATACCTCAAAATAGTAAGTGCCATCTACGATAAACCCACTGCTAACATATTGCTAAATGGACAGAAACTAGAAACGTTTCCCCTGAAAACTGGAATAAGACAAGGCTGCCCACTCTTACCCCTCTTGTTCAATATTGTGTTGGAACTCCTAGCTTGGGCAATTAGACAAAAGAAGGAAATCCAGGGTATCCAAATAGGAAAAGAGGAAGTCAAGTTATCCCTCTTTGCTGATGATATGATACTATACCTGGAAAATCCAAGAGAATCTGTCAAAAAACCTGCTTGCACTGATAAAGGACTTTGGCAAAGTCTCAGTGTACAAAATAAACATG
>NW_007267203.1:0-352 GCF_000164805.1 Carlito syrichta | reverse complement strand
TTCTTCTGCTTCTGCATCTTCTTCTGCTTCTGCTTCTGCTGCTTCTGCTGATGATTCTGCTGCTTCTCCTGCATGCTTCTTCTGCTGCGTTTTCTGCGTCTTCTGCTGCTTCTGCTGCTTCTGCTGCTTCTGCTGCTTCTTCTGCTTCTGCTGCTTCTTCTGCTTCTGCTGTATCTGCTGCTTCTGTTTTTCTGCTTCTTCTGCTTCTGCTTCTTCTGCTTCTGCTTCTGCTTTGTCTTCTGCTTCTTCTACTGCTTTTCCTACTTCTTTTGCTTCTGCTGCTTCTGCTTCAGCTGCTTCTCCGTCTTCTTCTTCTTCTTCTTCTTCTTCTTCTTCTACTTCTTCTTCTTCT
>NW_007267202.1:0-321 GCF_000164805.1 Carlito syrichta | reverse complement strand
AGTGTGGTTTTGATTTGCATCTCCCTGATGATTAGTGATGCCAAAGTATTTCATTTTTTTTGTGGCTATTATGACTGGAATTATGCTTTTTATTTGGGTTTCTGTTTGTTTATTATTGGTGGAAAGAAATGCGATTGTCTTTTGCACATTTATTTTGTATCCTGAGACTTTGACAAAGGCCTTTATCAGAACATTTCTTCATGTGTGTATTGGCTGCTCCGATGTCTTCCTTTGTAAAGTGTCTGTTCATATTTGTTGCTAATTTTGTAATGGGTTTGTTTGTTTTTTTTATTTTCAGCACATTTGAGTTCCTTGTAGATC
>NW_007267201.1:0-885 GCF_000164805.1 Carlito syrichta | reverse complement strand
ATAAATCAGATCCCTTGAAATGAAATGTCCCTTATGTTTTCCTGCCTAGGTCATACAAATATTCTTCATCTCAGTCTTACACATGATATATTTCTCGTTCTCACTCCTAGAAGTAACAAATAAATAGTAGAGGCACACCTCCTGCATTATTTCTTACATGAATGGACTCATGAGAAGCTCCTTGTTGCAATATTCTACTGCCCATGAGCAGTTTAATGAGGTGGTAAGACATGGATACTCTCTCTTACGCTTCTGTAAAAAATATGAGTAGGGAAAATGAATAAAGAACACCCTCTCGAATAAATGGTGCTGGAAAGACAAGACAGTCATATACAGAAGGATGAAACTGGACCCCATTTCTCACCATACATAAAAATCAACTCAAAATGGATTAAAGATTTAAATGTATGACCTGAAACTATAAAAATGCTAGAAGAAAATGTAGGAAAACCTCTGCTGGACATGGTCTAGGCAAAGAATGTATAAGACCTCAAAAGCGTAGGCAACAAAACCGAAACTTAACAAATGAGACTTAAACTGAAAAGCTTCAGCGCAGTGGAAAAAAATGATCAACTAAGTGAAGAGAAAACTTGTTCAATGGGAGAAAATATTTGCAAAATTTCTGTTCAACAGGAGAATGATATCCAGAATATACAAAAAATTCAAATAACCCAACAGAAGAAAAAACCTAAATAACAAACAAAAAATAATTCATTAAAAAATGGGCAAAGTGTCACCCCCCCCTTGGGTCTCCTTCCACTGTGGGAGCTTTCTGTCCTCTCAATAAATCCTGCTTTCTCAAAAAAATAAAAATTAAAAATCAAAAAATGATCAAAGACATGAACGGACACATGCAAATTACCACCCACAAGTATATGAAAAACT
>NW_007267200.1:0-302 GCF_000164805.1 Carlito syrichta | reverse complement strand
GGTGATTTAACTCGCTGACTTAACTAGCTAGCAAGCTGAGTTAACTAGCTGACTTAAGCAACTAGCTACCTACCTAACCAGCTGGCTTACCTAGGTGGCTTATCTATCTATCTATCTATCTATCTATCTATCTATCTATCTATCCAGCTATTTAGCTATCTAGGTAGCCAGCTGACTTAACTATCTGACTTAACTAGCTACCAATCTGCCATAATTAGCTGACTAACATAGTTAGCTTTCTTGCTAGCCAGATGACTTAACTAGCTGAAATAACTATCTAGCCAGATGGCTAGTCATCTGAC
>NW_007267199.1:0-334 GCF_000164805.1 Carlito syrichta | reverse complement strand
CATTGTGTTAAGATTTCTTACGTCTATAATTATAACCGATATTGTTCCTAGTTTTCTGTTCTTGTGACGGTATGCCTTTCTGTGATTAATTTAAATTGGGGCGAAGATTGGGGTTGGTTTAGTGTTTTGAGTGCTAAGGATTAAAGGTTTACAGGTGACAATTCAATACAGATACAAAGTGTCAAGGTGGGGTTGGAAATGAAATTGTGGAGAGTAGTTAGAGATGAAGTGAGTACTGGGGTATGGGTTAGGGTAGGTTATGGCAAGTGTTAAAGTAAGAGGCATTAAGAGTTAGGGTTGCATTAAGGGTTAGGGTTAAGGTTAGGGTTAGCAT
>NW_007267198.1:0-370 GCF_000164805.1 Carlito syrichta | reverse complement strand
CCCAGGTGGGTCTCGAACCTGTGGGCTCAGGCAATCCGCTCACCTCAGCCTCCCAAAGTGCTGGGATTACAGGCTGAGCCACCGAGCCCGGCCTCTTGGCCAATGTCTTGATGGATGGAGATACCCAGGAACCTCATCTTCTGCCTAAACCACACCCATATTCCATCACCGATGACATGCTTATATACAGTAGAGCAGGAACTTAGAGGCACTCAGGAGGACATTTGATCACAGACCCTTCCTGAGTTCCACATCTTTCTTTTCTTGAGCTGATCCAGTTGTCTTGCCTATACCTAACTTGATGGCTTTGTTTTTATTTTATTTTATTTTATTTTATTTTATTTTATTTTATTTTATTTTATTTTATTTT
>NW_007267197.1:0-384 GCF_000164805.1 Carlito syrichta | reverse complement strand
CTTCAGGAAGTTATTCAGGACAAAGACGAGAATCCCTCTAACTTTCTCAGTCGACTCACTAGGGCACTTCAACAGTATACCCACATAGATCCGGACTCCACTGATGGCATATTTTTTCTCCCAATGACATATTTTTTCTCCCAAAGCTATCCGGACATTAGGGCAAAACTAAAAAAGCTTGACAGAGGCCCCCTCACTCCCCAACATGATGTCCTAGCAACTGCCTTTAAGGTGTTCCACAACCAGGATGAAAAGGTAAAAAGACATAAGTATCAGATGCTGGCCCAGGCCCTCCAGGGAGCTAAGGGTTCCTCCAGTGTCACACAAGGTAGTGGCAATGCCCGAACCCAGCGACAACCACCAGGACCCTGCTTCAAGTGTGGG
>NW_007267196.1:0-321 GCF_000164805.1 Carlito syrichta | reverse complement strand
TTGACCATAAATAAAGCATAAGCAAATTTAAAAGGACCGAAATTTTACCATGTACCTTCTTGGACCACAGTGGAATAAAAATAAACATTAACACCAACAAGGTTCCCCCAAAACCCACAAAGACATGGACACTAAACAGTATAAGGCTAAACAACTCCTGGGTCAAGTATGAAATCAAAACAGAGATCTAAAGATACCTGGAAACAAATGAAAAATGAAGAAACATCTTACCAGAATCTCTGAGACGCCATGAAAGCAGTAGTAAGAGGAGAATTTATATCACTACAAACACACATGAAGAAAATGGAAGGAGCACACATT
>NW_007267195.1:0-345 GCF_000164805.1 Carlito syrichta | reverse complement strand
GTATCCAGTCCAGCTTCGATGGGCAACATGGTTGGTTCCATGTTTTTGCTATTGTGAATAGAGCTGCAGCAAACATATGCGTGCAGGTGTCTTTATGGTAGAATGACTTTGAGTTCTTCCAGGTATATTCCCAATAGGGGGATTGCTGGACCATATGGAATTTCTAGTTTTTTCAGAAATTGCCACACTGTGTTCCAAAGACGTTGCACTAGTTTGCATTCCTATCAGCAGTATATTCCTTTTTCTTCACATTCTTGCCATCATCTGTTGTTTTTTGTTTTATTAATGATGGCCATTCTTACTGGGGTTGGGTGGTATCTCAATGTGGTTTTGATTTGCATTTCT
>NW_007267194.1:0-408 GCF_000164805.1 Carlito syrichta | reverse complement strand
CAAATGGAAAAACATCCCATGCTCATGGATTGGAAGACTCAACATTGTGAAGATGTCCATTTTACGTAAGGCAATCTACAGATTTAATGCAATACCCATCAAATTACCAGCAACATTTTTCTCAGAACTAGAAAAAACAATGCAGGAATTCATATGGAAACACAAACAACCAAGAACAGCAAGAATAATCCTCAGTTAAAAAAAAAAAAAGCAGGAGTTATCACACTACCAGACTTCAAACTTTACTATAAAGCTACAATCATCAAAACAGCTTGGTATAATATAGGAACAGGCATATAGACCAATGGAATAGAATTGAGGTTCCAGAAGCAAAACCTCAATTTCTCAACAAACTCATCTTTGACAAAGCCCCCACCACCTACCACTGGGGAGAGGAGAACCTATTCA
>NW_007267193.1:0-413 GCF_000164805.1 Carlito syrichta | reverse complement strand
TTGAAGTAGAGTGAATTTTGAGAGTGATAGGAGTGTGAGGTCTGCTGCCAGTGCCTGACCGAAGAGGTGAAGACTATCTCAAAATCCCTGTGGGAGGACTGTCCATGTGAGTTGTTGGGAGTGGCGGGAAATGGGTTTGGTCCAGGTAAAGGCAAAAATGTCTTGGGAGTCAACTGCCAAGGGAATGGTGAAGAATGCGTCTTTGAGGTCTATGACTGAAAAATAAGTTGCCGTGGAGGAATGGTGGACAAGATGGTATAGGGGTTGGGGACTAGTGGGTGAATGGGGAGAACAGCTGCGTTTATTTGTCGGAGGTCTTGGACGAGCCGGTAGGTTCCGTCGGGTTTTATAATGGCCAGAATGGGAGAATTGTAAGGCGAGTTGGTGGGTCTCAAATACCCCTTTTGTAGCAG
>NW_007267192.1:0-357 GCF_000164805.1 Carlito syrichta | reverse complement strand
TTTCAGTTTGTTAAGTCAGCTGGCTAGCTAGTTAGCTAGTTAATTCAGCTATTTATGTGAACTAGCTAACTAGTTATGTCAGCTAGTTAATTCGCCTAGCTAGCTAGCTAGCTAGCTTGATAGCTAGCTAGCTAGCTAATTATTTCAGTTAGTAAAGTCAGCTGGCTATCTAGGTAGCTAGCTAGTTAAGTCAGCTAGTTAATTCAGCTGGCTAGCTAGTTCAGTCAGCTGGTTAGACAGCTGCCTAGCTTGGTATCTAGCTAGTTAATTCATCGGGTTAGCCAGCTGGCTAGCTAGCTATGTCACCTAGATAAGTCAGCTGGCTAGCCAGCTGGTTAGCTAGGTAGCTAGGTAGTT
>NW_007267191.1:0-331 GCF_000164805.1 Carlito syrichta | reverse complement strand
AGTTATGATGGTGTTAGAGTCAATATCCTTCTTTAGTTTTCCTAGAAGTTGCTTTATGAAGTTGGCACACCTATGTTGGGTGCATATTTGTTTAGGATAGATATTTCCTGTTAATGGAGTGAACCTTTTATCATTATGTAGTAGTCCTCTGTATCTTTTTAAATTTTTGATAGCATAAATGGTATTTTGTGTGAAATTAGGATCGTGACTCCTCCTTTCTTTTGTGTTCCCTTCGCTTGAAAGTTTGTTTACCGTCCTCTTACTTTGAGTCTGTGTATGTCCTTTCTAGTGAGGTGAGTCTCTTGAAGGCAGTATATTGTTGCCTGGTGAT
>NW_007267190.1:0-427 GCF_000164805.1 Carlito syrichta | reverse complement strand
CTGTGTTTAGTACTTTCTTAAGTGTTTCATGTAGAGATGGTTTGGTGGCAGCATAAGTTCTTAGGGACTGGATATCTGGGAAAGCTTTTAATTCTCCCTCACTGATGAAGCTTAGCTTGGATTGGTGGGTTATTCTTGGTTGAAATAGTTTATCTTCTTTTTTTCATTAATCAGTATTTTTTATTAGGGTTTTGTGGGGTACAGTTACGGGTTAGGTGTACAATTACGTTTCATTCAGGCACTCTGTTGGTAAGAGGTGTTTACCATCCCCCAACAGATATTTGATACTGTTAATCCCATCCCCTTCCCCCCCATAGTTTCCCAGTACCATCAGTCATTTTCTTATACTATTGCACTGGATGTTCAAGGTCCATTATATGAGTGAGAACATGTGATAATCGGATCTTTGTTTCTGTGAGAGGTCACT
>NW_007267189.1:0-598 GCF_000164805.1 Carlito syrichta | reverse complement strand
AACTCCCTCCCTACCTAGCTAGCCAGTTGGCCAGCCAGCTGATTTAATTAGCTGAATTAACTAGCTAGCTACCTAGCAAGACAGCTTACTTAAATAGTTGGCTAACAAGCTAGCTACCTAACTACCAGCTGATTTAAACTGTTGGATAACTAGATAGCTACCTTGCTAACAAGGTGACTTAAATAGTTAGCTGTGTAGCTAGCTAACTGACTTAACCAGCTAGCTAACTAGTTAGCTTACCCCTTATCTAACATGCCAGCTAGCTGATATAATCATCCAACTTAACTCTTTAGCTAACAAGCTTCCTAGGTGGTTCAAGCAGCTGACAACTCTTTAGCTAACTAGCTAACTAGCTGACTCATCCAGCTGACTTAACTCGTTAGCTAGCTAGCTAGCTAGATTACTCAACCAGCTGACTCAACCCGTTTGCTAACTAGCTAGCTAGATTACTCAACCATCTGACTTACCCAGTTATTTAACTAACTTCCTGACACAACCTGTTGTCTTAACCCATTAGCTAACTAGCTAGCTAGCTGTCTTAACCAGCTGACTTAATTAGAAATATGACTTAAGAAGCTGAATTAGGAAGGTGACTTAA
>NW_007267188.1:0-476 GCF_000164805.1 Carlito syrichta | reverse complement strand
GCATTTCAGAATGATTCTCAGACAGGTAGATGAAGAGACATGTACAAAGATGTTCATTGCACTGCAGAAAGGGAAGCAGTCTGGCTATCCAGCACTAGGGGATTGGAGAGGAAAGGACTGTATGGTGGTTAAAAGCAACAGATTAAATGGACTTAGAACCATGGATAGCTTAAAATCATAGTGCTACATTTCTGAAATAGATAAGACCAAGCACAAGATCTGTGATATAACAACATATTTGGAATTTTTATATATATCCATCTCAGTAGCAAATTTTACAAAGCAAAGGATCCATCTCCCTAGAACCCTATTGGTGGAGAACTGAAAGTGAAAACTGGAATACATGGGGATAAATAATTATTGGGTGGAATAATGATTAGAATTAGCCATGAATTGAGGAACATGGTTAACTCAAGTATTGGCACCTGAAGTTCAAAAAAAGTAATTAATTAAAATGTTTAGGGCTGAGTGCATTG
>NW_007267187.1:0-413 GCF_000164805.1 Carlito syrichta | reverse complement strand
CTCTGGCTGTTGACTGGCTAGTTTGCTGACCTAAATAGTTGGCCGACTAGTTGGCCGACTACTTAGCTGACCTAACTTGTCTTCCAACTACTTAGCTGACCTAACTTGTCAGCTGACAAGTTGGTCCACTAGTCGGCCGATTGGTTAGCTTACTTAATCAGTGGGCCATATAGTAGGCCGACCATTTTGCTGACTTAACTAGTCAGCCAGAGAGTGAGCCAACAGGTGAGCTGACTTAAGTAGTCAGCCGGTGAGTGAACCGACTGGTCAGCTGAATTAACTAGTCGGCCGGCTAATGAACCTATGTGTGCTGTGCCATAACTAGTCGGCCAGTGAGAGAACCAACCGGTGAACTGACTTAACTAGTCAGCTGGTGAGGAAACAACTAGTTAACTGACCTTTAGTTCTTTGAG
>NW_007267186.1:0-739 GCF_000164805.1 Carlito syrichta | reverse complement strand
TTCAATTTTTTGTTGTTGGTACCAAGCTGGAGTGCAGTGGCATGCTCACGACCACTGCAGCCAGCTGGGCTCAGGCGATCCTTCCACTTCAGACTTCTATTAGCTGGAACTACAGCCACGTGCCACCACACCAGGTCATTTTTTTGATTTATTGTAGAGACGAGGACTTGCCAAGTCGCCCAGACTGGTCTGGAACATGTGAGCTCAGGCAATTCTCTCACCCCAGCCTCCCAAAATGCTGGGATTATAAACTGAGTCACTGCGCCTGGTCTTTCAATTTAATGATGTATACTTTCTACACACTCTTGTATAGGCCTGATATTTTGCATGCATGTGTGCACATACACAAAATAATGGACTTGTATATTACTGGTCATCCTAATATATTACTATGATGTTATATAATATACATAATTAAGATACTAATATGTTAGTATATGTTATACTAAGAATTCACTGATCAATTTTTCTTGCCTAATATGATTATATTACACTTTGAAAGAACTTTAGAACCAGTTATCACTGGTTTTCTGTGATATATTTATGATGTCTCAGGTCATGGTGCTTTTTTGCTTTTCTACTGAAGATGTGGGTAGCTTCCTGGACATCTGCTTACAGTTTTCATGAAATTTGATCTTTGTTATTCAAATACTTATTTGTTTTTACTGCTGTCTCCTTTTATTGTAAGACTTTTATTATTTATATGAAAGAAATTTAATATATTTCACAGTTGACTGCT
>NW_007267185.1:0-744 GCF_000164805.1 Carlito syrichta | reverse complement strand
TGCATCAGGACATGGGCCATATTTAAGATTGCCACATACTTGGACACAAATCAAGTGTGAACAAATTTCAAAAGTCTGAAATCATACCAAGCATCTTTTGAAACCACAGCAGAATACAAATAAATATCATTATCAACAGGAACCTCCCAAAATACACAAATACATGGAAGTTAAACAATATTCTTTAGTATATCTTCTGGATTAACCCAGAAGTTAAGTCTGCAATACAATGATTCCTAGAAACAAATGAAAATGAAGATACAGCATACTCAAACTTTTAGAATATCATGAAATCAGTGATCAGAGGGAATTCTATAGCACTGTAGGCACCTATCAAGAAAATAGAAAGATATCAAGTAAATAGTCAAATGTTACACCTAAGGGAGCTGGAAAGACAAGAGCTATCTGATCCCGTTATCAGTACTGTAGAAATTTTCAAAAGAGGGTCACTGGTGAATAAAATGAAGACTAAAAATATCATCAAGATGAAAAGTTTCTTATTTGAAGAAATAAATAAGATCAACAGACCCCTGGCCAGATTAACAAACAAGCAAACATAGATGCAAAAAGACAGAAAATGTGAATAAAGAGAAGCAACAAGGCAATGCTTCAACCAACCCTGAAGACATGTAAGAGATTATTAGAAAATGCAAGAAAGCCAGTATGTAAGTTAGAAAAGCTAGATAAAATGGAGAAATTCTTAGTAATGCACAACCTCCCAAGATTGAAACAGAAAGGGATTAG
>NW_007267184.1:0-822 GCF_000164805.1 Carlito syrichta | reverse complement strand
CCCTTTTATTTTTCATCCACACACACATATTTGAATGTACGCTCTTGGACCGCCCTTTGTTCGGATGGCTTTCTGGGTCTCTCGGGTTTCCGGTTCTGTCTTGGAAGACTCCTAGCAAGGGTCGGGGACCTGGTACCTGCTCAAAGTCCTGGTACCAGGCCTTCCAAGACTCAAAAAACAACTCAGAAAACAACACAAAAAATTGAAAATCCATGAAGTCACCACTCAGTACAAGTAATAGAAGACTACTTTAAAGTATTCACCTCGTTCCCCCGGGAGTTCCCCCACTCCCGTCCACCGCAGCCTCGACCTGCTGGGCTCCGGCGATCCTTCCGCCTCAGCCTTCCGAGGAGCCGGAATTACAGGCGCGCGCTACCATGCCTGGCTACATTTGAGGCTTATAATTATTCTGTTTTTCTTAAATTTTGTTCTCCATAGATACCAAATGTAGGTAGTGTATTATTAAAGTTCATAAAGGAAACATGGAATTATATATACTCATCAGGAACCTGCATCTACATTATGTTTTTAAGCTCTATAAATAGGAATGCTGCATGGAATTTTTCCTTAATATGTACACAATTCATGTAGCCATTCATTTTTCTGATAAATAGCAAAATATGAAAAACAAAATAAATGAGTGCTTTGATTTATTTTTGTTACATGGCATACTTAGTGTTTTGTAAGCCTCTTCTAGGTAGTTTGCTCTGTGAAAGTGTAGGTAAATATTTCACTGATTATATTGAAAAAATATTTTTTATTTTTAGTATATTTATTTATTTATTTTTGAGTTGGAGTCTCACTGTCATCCAGACTAGAGGT
>NW_007267183.1:0-712 GCF_000164805.1 Carlito syrichta | reverse complement strand
TCAGCGACGTCACGTCTGACGTTTCATATACCTTTTTTATTTTTCTCTGTGACCCTTTTTTAGACTTTTTCTCTTACGGTGGATGACTGTGACCTTCGTGCTGTGGTTCCTCCGATATCCTCCTTGTCATTTCTGTACATAAACGTCAGTTCTGTGTTTATCTCTGTCTTTATTTCGCATAGACCGATGTAGCCGCTACGGTCAGCTTTGTCAAAAATAGCTCTTCCCGCTGGATTGTTTTTGCCTTCGATTCCAGAATCCGTTGCCTGTATCAGTGTGGAGTGATTCCTGGACCCTTGGTCCTCTTTCTTGGCTCTATCTGTGTGTCCCGGTCACGCCCACGCTGCACTTTCTCGGTTACTATAGTGAAAGGCTTGAGATCAGGCAACCGTAACCCTCCGATTTTGTTATTTTTCAAGATTATTTCTGCTAGTCTAGACGTGTGTCTTTTACACATTTTAGGTCTCCCACGGTTTGTGTTTCCGTCACGTTCCGCTCGCGTAATTCTCGTGCCTCTGGCAAAGATTCACCTATTTCTACAGATGCCCTTGCGACATCCACCGCTCGGTGTCTGCCCCGACTGAACCTGACGAGCAGACGCTCTCTCCCCCCGTTTGTAGTCACTGGGCTGGGCCCTTGATCGGAGAGACCGTGAGAACAGGCAAGGCGTAGATGGCGGGGCAAGTTGAGATCGGGTGTCGGAACGCTACCG
>NW_007267182.1:0-751 GCF_000164805.1 Carlito syrichta | reverse complement strand
ATTGAACCAGGAACTGAGACCCCAAGAGTGTCTTTCTGAGTCAAACTGTGATCAGATTCCCCTGCTCTGAGGCTCAAAAGTAAGAGAATAGATGACCCAAGAGAGTGAGAATATAAGACTGAGTTGACTGTCACAAAAAAGAAGCAAGAGACCACTTTCCAGGGCTGTCTCAGAGCCCAAAGTATCTAACCTTGCAACTAATGATCACTTCTCCCTTTCTCTAAAGCTCAGGGTAGAGTGTTTTTTCAAAGCAAGTCAGAGAAAGCCTAGCACACAGTTGGTTTATCTGATACGGATGCAGTAAATAAACGTTTCGATTATGCAACTCTCAAGGTCAGGGTCACTCTTTCTACAGGGAACGTGGAGTCTGCTCTTTGGAGTTGATTTCTCGCTCTCTGTCATGCCACTTTGCTTCCTCTCAGAATCCGTATCCTCTCAGGATCCCTTTTCAATTCTCAGTATGTGACCTCTGTGTGTGAAATGACATTTAGAGATCATAGAGATGGAAAATTGATCATCCCTCGGTCCACGTGTGACTTCCAAGCCTTGGATGCTCCATTTTCCCAAGCGCTGTTAGCAGTTGGTTTGTTAACGGACAGCATCTGAGTGACCACTTGAGGGATTTTGGTGAAACATGGGAAAAGTACTACTTCTAAAAGGAGTGAGTGCTCCCATCTGATGCCAGTTATGACCAGTATCAGATGTGACCGTCTGCATGGATATCCAGTTCCAGGTCCATGTGCTCTTGTGG
>NW_007267181.1:0-694 GCF_000164805.1 Carlito syrichta | reverse complement strand
ACATCTTCACTCTACCTCCTGCCTGGGGATTGGTGAGCTAGCATCAGACAACACTGCTAACAGAAAACCACCCTGTGTCCCCCCACACCAGTGATCTTCTAGGCTTGGTTAGTGCTACAGAAGTGACAAAAAGAGACACGCTTTTCTACCATTATTAGTAGACTGAGGCAGAAGGCGAAGGAGCAAGCACAGCCAACTGCCCTGGTTTCCAGAGATGGGCTATGAGGTCCAGGAGTGAAAGGTCTGCACTGTGTCAGCCAGAGCACAGGGAAACAGACATAACTTCTTTGTTTCACAAAAAGGTATCAAGAATTAGAGGATCCTGGACAATAACTTTTATGAATGAAGTTCAGATATGTGGAAGAAATAACCCAAGGGTGGATGCTTCTCTAAAGAGCATGATACAAATAACTTTACTTAGAAAATACTTAAGGTCCAAATATTTTCCTTTTTGAGTGTTAGCAATATATACACAAAAGAACACTTACGAAAAACATGAGGCACTGAGATCCGACTGGAGCAGAGCCACATCTACAACCATCCAACTCAAGATAAGAAATTGCTGAAAACACTGAAGCTCCCCGAGGGCCCCCTGGTCACCTCTCTTCCCCACGGAGATTGTCATTCCTTTTTGTTCTTATTAATCTGCCTCTTGCTAATATGTTGTTGAGTGCTGCATGTTTTTGAATTTTAT
>NW_007267180.1:0-700 GCF_000164805.1 Carlito syrichta | reverse complement strand
ACACACAAACACACACTCACTCCAACAAGAGAGATATACATTATATAATATATATTCTGTATGAAATTAGAAGATTATCCTCTTCTTAGTTCACATAGTGCAAAAACCACTGACTGACTTGCATATTTTCTATCCATCATTAGCCTTTATTTTAAAATCAGACACCTGGCTTAACATTTTATGGAGAAAAGGTTAAAAACCCTAAACAACTGTAGCATAATCAGCAGGAGCATTGTAATATATAAAATCACAGTATCAATATCACAGAAATTCTCTAAAATATCGATTTTCGATTGATTGCAAGTTAATACTATCAGTTATCAAAGTAAAACTATTTTGTCATCCATGTTTGGAAGAATTTGAATTCATTTCCATTCGTGTAATGTCAAAGAAAACATGAAGAAAAGGCCGTTATTACCCAAATGGATCGATTTCTTCTTTCTTTACAAAATAAGTGAATTATCGTAAACCACTTTTACACATCACAGATTTCTGAAAATGATATTTACAACACGATTACTTGCTATTTCATTTATTATTTTATATCAACTGACACATTATAACACGTACACTTCTGCGCAATTACCAGGGGAAAGATAACCCGAATCAAATTGAAAAATTCCAATAGATACTAGTTCAATATATGTGGTGAAATTAGATACATCTGGTCTATTTTTTATTCTTTTGGATTTATCACTCC
>NW_007267179.1:0-566 GCF_000164805.1 Carlito syrichta | reverse complement strand
AAACCAATGAAAAACCTCCAGGAAGGGAGTAATGCCTGTTTCAAGGCTGAAGTCATTTCTTTCATCCTCCCCCCATACAATTCCAGGGGCAGAGGCTGCTTCTTTACCCTTTCACAGTTGGAAGAGGCTATGCTCTGTTTCAGGTAATCATTTTTTTGGAGGATCTTTCAACGCACTTGCCCATTTCATGAATGGTGATTTGCAAGTGCACCTGCCACACTTCCCTGAGTACTCAGCAGTTTTTACCCAAAACGGCATGACTTCCATGCCCACCCTTCCCACTCACCTGATCTCAAGTGACTTTTTATTGTTTCTCTGGATAAAAAAGTCCTCAAAGGGAAATATTTTGCTGATGTGGAAGAGGCCAAACAAATGAACAAAAGGCAGAAACTCTAAAAGACTTCAAGGTGGACTAGTTCAAAAACTGTTCTGAGCAATGGAAAAAGCATCTCAGTAGGTGTATTGCATCAAAGAGTACTTCAAAGGTGAGACTGAAGTTTTAACATGTAAGATTAAATATATAATAATTTTTTGTAAGTAAATTTCTATATTTAGAAGGGGGCTCC
>NW_007267178.1:0-681 GCF_000164805.1 Carlito syrichta | reverse complement strand
TTGAATCACTTTTAACAACTACATTTTTAGACTAAAGTATCTGCAATCAGGATATTCTGGCATCTCCAATGGGTCATATTTGCTTTGCATGTCTGTAAAGGATTGATTTATAGATTTCTAAAAAGCCAAGGAATGCTATTTCTTTAATTCTTGTGTCCATCTCTTGCTAAACTGATATAATATATAGTTTTTAAGCAGTTGTTTCTTCTTCAGGTACCATTCAACATGGTTCACAATTTCCAGGCTAAGTCTGAGATGTGCCATTTACAAAATTTTAATTTCTGATTACCGACTTGGTGAGGAGGCAACACTGATGAGCATGCTAAACACTGACCTCGATGTAGCAATATATTAAGTGACAAAATACAACTCTGAACCATAGACCTTTAAGTTGTTGTTTGTGTATACAGTTTTTGCATATTTGTAGTGAAAGAAATATAAAGAATTGGGTAAATCATTCATTCTTTACACATTTTTACTTAGGTACTACATAGAAAGAAGAATAAGTCATTATCTTTTAAAAAGAGGTTTATAATACAGTTGATGGACAGTTGTGCTAAACAAAGAAGCATGCACTGTTACAGCTGTTGTAAAAGATGTGTATGGAGTGAGTGTTATTTAGTGGGAGCATTTTACTCGTTAAGAATAGAGGTTATGTTGAATGAACAAAGGAGATTGCTG
>NW_007267177.1:0-625 GCF_000164805.1 Carlito syrichta | reverse complement strand
ATGCTCTGAAAAGTCCTCTTCACAATGGAGGAAAGGGAACGTATTCAGACGGCAGCCCGGAAATTGGTTCTGGGGGAAGACAGGCAGCCGACCCAAAATCCAGATATCATCAACGTGACAGTTCCTTTGTCTCGTCCAGCATGGGACTTCAACACGGCTGAAGGTAAGGAGAGGCTCTGGGTCTACCACCAGACACTAATGGCAGGTCTCAGGGCTGCGGCACGCAAGCCCACTAATTTGGCCAGGGTATATGATGTTAGGCAGGATAAGGATGAAAGCCTGGCTGCCTTCCTGGAAAGGGTTACAGAGGCCTTCAGGCGGTATACTCCCATGGACCCAGAGGCACTGGAGAACAAGGCAGCAGTCATGATGGCTTTTATTAATCAGGCTGCCCCAGACATTAGAAAAAAGTTGCAGAAAATAGAAAAGTTAGGTGAGAATAGCCTCCAAGATTTATTAATAGTGGCAGAAAGGGTATTTAATAACCGAGAGTCCAGAGGACCAACAGGCCAGGGTAAACGATTGCCAGACCCGCAACTTGGCTAAAATCCTGCTAGCCACTGCCGCCAGTGACCCCCGAGAAAAACAGAGGCACCTCAAGCAACTGGCCGGGAGGCCAGATAGG
>NW_007267176.1:0-755 GCF_000164805.1 Carlito syrichta | reverse complement strand
AGGATGCTGCAGAGCTAGTCTCTGGGGTCCCTAAGTGTTCAAGGTCTTTAAGTAGATGTTAAGATATTATGTTTTCATTTTGATAAAATTGTGTAAGTCTGTTAGGGACAAGGTACTTATGAAGGATGGCCACAGCATTTCCATGTCTGTGGTGCATTTTGGTTTATGATCACTACATTGCCAAGATGTACACTTATGATTATTGTGGGCTAATGGCAAGAAGTAGAGACCACTGACATGGAAATACTAATAATTCCTTCATGCCAAGTAAATGCTGGAGAACTTCACAATTTGTACAAATAGGAGTTTTACAAAAGTTCTTTTTTAACTTTAAAACTTTTTTTATTTTAAAATTTTGGGGTACATTTCAGGGTTAGGTATACAAATATTCACTGTGCAGGTACCCTTGTTGATGAGGTGTGCCCCCCTTCCCCAGGCAGATTTCTATTCAAGAAGAGTGGTGGTTAGTTGGTCCTTACCATGACATCAGATAACATAGGCTATGTCAGATATACAAGGTAATCTGTGCAATTTCACAGTTACATATTTACTTTGAGATTGTTAATTTAGTTACAGCAAACAGCATCATTCATCACATTGAATTTATATTGTCAATTTGAGTTTTTATCGTGTCATACTCTTAAATTTTTAATTTGCTTTGGTTTTATGCCATTTTAAGAAATATAAGCATACGATGTTTATCAATGCTTTTAGGTTTATTTATATTTAAGTAAAGTTATTATAAATACAGTTTA
>NW_007267175.1:0-712 GCF_000164805.1 Carlito syrichta | reverse complement strand
AGAGTTTTTCCATACTAAAAGTTAAATATGATATTAAAGAAAGTCAGTCATGCATGCTATTGAGAATGTCTATAATTTCTTTTACAGACTATGGAAGATTCGGACTAGATGTGGAAATATTTTTCTGAATTTTTTTTTGTATTTCCTCGGACTTAACCTCTTCTCGAAATTGGAGTTTTTATGAAATGAACTATCATGGCTAATGGCTGAACAGTTATAAATGAATGATTATGTTGTAACACATATGAATTGATGGTTTCGTTATGAGTCTTTCAGATTAACTTCTTAAAATGTTCCACCACAGCAGTCTTATAAATTTTGTTTAATTACATCTGTAAATATCATGTGCGGCATAACATCCAATAAAGAAAAATCAAATTGTCTTCAGGTTGTATGTGTCCTTTTTTCCATGAGTCAAAGGATGTTTATTCCACAGCAATAAATTGTCACTTGTTAATAAAGTCTGAATTAAAGTGACTTATCTACTACAGAAACGGTGACTTTTCAACTTTGGTGGGTCTGGTTTAGTTTTCTGTGACCAAGATGGTGGTCTGCTGACAGAGCTTCTGGAATGTTTTTCTCGTTTTTCCCTCTGGCTGCAGCGGGGTGAACTCTCTTCTCAAAATCACTTCCCCAGAGCGTGTCAGGACCGAAGCCTTTCTGCTTCCTCTTTTTCTAGATGGACTGCATGAGTCTGTCTGTTATAAACTGG
>NW_007267174.1:0-742 GCF_000164805.1 Carlito syrichta | reverse complement strand
CACAGAGTAGACGGTCACAGACACTGCAGCTCCAACTCCTGGGCTGGGGCGATTCTTCCAGCTCAGTCTTCCAAGTGTCTGGAGCTTTGTGGAGCTCAGGAAGAAAAAAAAAACTGAAGGTGGATCACAGGGAGGAGAGTTTGATGGCCCTTTTTTTTCCAAGTTGCTGGGCGGGTGTCAGACAGGCCCGTGAGCGTCCCCTTGAGCCACAGCGCCATCGTGAGGACATAGTTTCATGGACGAGTCGGAAAGATCTTTGCAATGCCCTAGCCCTTGAGGAAGCAAGGATTGAACGGAACTGGCAGAAGCCAGAGCAAGGTGCGGAAATTTGGGGAATTTCTGAGGAATGAGGGACCAAGACTGAGTCAGCAGCTTCCAAGAGGTCTCGGCACAGGCAGGAGGGGGGCAGGGTTTCAGTTTCCTCAGAGTTTGAGTAGTTCTAGAGCATGCCATTTGCAGTCAAGAGCAGGCCTTGAGGCATTTATCATAGAAAGAGGGTACTAGGAGTTGTAGGCATCTTGTTTCTTTTTTTGTGTGAATTCTCACTCTTGTCGCCCAGGCTAGAGTGCAGTGAGGTGCTCATGGGCATCGCAGACTCCAACTGGTGGACTCAGGCTATGCCCCCGACTCAGCCTTCCTTGTAGCTGGAAGGAATTTTAGATGCACGCCACCATGTCGGGCTCACAGGTTAACTGACGAATCATTCCAAGTTGTGCCTGAAAATGATAAGACCCACGACTCG
>NW_007267173.1:0-355 GCF_000164805.1 Carlito syrichta | reverse complement strand
CCACCGCACTCCGGTCTGGGTGACAGAGTGAGACTCCAACTCAAAAAAAAAAAAAAGTGAGGGTTAAGAGTATAGCCAGGCACAAGGCTCGATGGGGCTGAACCCCCTCCTGTGGAAACCACACCCTTTCCTCGGAGCCGGCACCGCCACCCTCCTACTAGAGGTTGCATTGCCATTCGTGTGGGCATCACCCAATGTGGGGCCGGATGCCTCCAGGGATATCCTGGAGGAGCCACGGTATCATCATACGGAGGGTTCTCCTGGTCTTCTGGATAATTCTGCTGCGGAGGTACCAGGGCTTCATTCTAAGGGAGAAACTGCACAATTTCAGATCATCGAGCGGTTTGAGTATACA
>NW_007267172.1:0-759 GCF_000164805.1 Carlito syrichta | reverse complement strand
AAAGAAAGGGATTTCCAGATTCCAAGCAATAGAACCCATCGAAAATGACCTGTTCTTGATGACAGACACAAGACTGGATGTCAAAGACATTCACCAAATTCCATGAGAATGTGGACGCACAAATCTTCCAGGCCATGAAAACAGTGCACAGAATAAAGGATGCTTTTAGGATCAGTTGGAGTGCTCTATATATGTCTTCTTCAAATGTAACATGTATTATCGACTCATTTTTTACTTTGCCTCATTTGGTAAAGTAAATGCGACGGAAGAAATTTAAATCATTCAATTTTGTTTTCAGTCTCTTTAGTACCAAAGTTACAAAAACATTCACAGACACACACTGGTGTACCTTCTATCACTGTATAAATATATATGTTATATTCATTTTGTTTTGTGCTTCTTTGTGCTTAGGGTGGGGGCAGGAGTATGCCTCCAATTCCCCATCTCCTACCTATCACCTATTCTACCAGGCCCATCCTAAAATTCACTTCCTGAAAATGATTTCCAAATCCCTCTCCTATCTGATCACAATTTAAGTTTCACTTGTATCACAGTTCTTGCTCCCTCAAGTCTTCTGATATTTCTAGACTCATCTTTCACCACTTCTTAAACTATCATCTTGCCTGACACACATCTTTGTTCATGCAGGTCACTCTTCTTAGAATGTTGTCCCCTGATCTCCTCCTGAAGCAGGAGACAGATGGTGTCTGCTCAGTCATCCTCCACTTTATCTCATCCCTCGACTGAACTTTATTTCTT
>NW_007267171.1:0-648 GCF_000164805.1 Carlito syrichta | reverse complement strand
TCCACCATTTTAATAACAGTCTATAGTGTTCTTGAAATCCTTTAGTTTCTTGCTGGGGCCTACTTGGCTACCATAAGTATTTTATTTACCATGAACTCTCATAAGATTCATTGGCTATAAAAAATTAGAGTAATTACTTCAAAAAAGTTTGATCATTTGCAACATCTACCTACTTTTTTGTCTTTTTTTTCCTTCCATCATCAATATTTTCTTGGATCCAGAAGGACAGGGAACATTGGTTCATTTTGTTTACTACTAACTCCTCAGAGCCTAGAGTAACTAATGTTTGGCCTACAGAAGGCTTTTCAAAATGCTGTTGAAGGAACAGAAAAAAGGACACACAGGCCTATCCCTCGATCATCCCTCCACACTCATGAAGTTGTACTTCATTTCTGAGGACATTTCAGGAACCGAAACAGTTCTTCACGTAGGCTAAACCTCAGATGTGAGCATTGTTTCTGTGTCTTCCAGCCTTGTTTCTCCAGGTAGGTTTCAAAACCATCTATTTGTGAAGTAGCTCTGACAATATTGTACAGTTAAAGTGTATGTGTTTAAAAACAAACTAGAAATGTTCATGCAACACTGTTCTTTTAGGGGTGATGGGGTTGAGGATAAATTTTCTTTATTTCCCTAGACTTCTCTGTTGTT
>NW_007267170.1:0-589 GCF_000164805.1 Carlito syrichta | reverse complement strand
TCAGCATTTCTGAGTCAAACATTTTACGTGAGTTTCCACAGCGTGTCAGACACAGATTTGGGGTAGGGGCGAATGTATATGGTACTGGGTGTCTGCGTGTCTGTTTGTCACGTCCTGTGCATGATGGGTACACACTGATATGTCCCTTTATCGTGTAGATTATGCGCTGCTGTCTGTAGGCATTGTTCTCGTCTCAATGTTGGTGTGCACATTCCTGCCACGTGTGTGCAATTCCTAGAGCATGTTTTTTCGAGTGTGTGTGTGTGTGTGTGTGTGAGAGTGTGTGTGTGCGCTTGCGCCCGCGCGCTCGGGGAGTTGTGACAGTGTCACTTGATTGCAGCGGGAACATTGAAAGAGATTACATCTAGCTAGTACTGTTTGCTTCCTGGGCAGTTCTACTTGAATACTTTTACTTTTCTTTTTTTCATTTTTTTTTTTTTTTTTTGAGTTAGAGTCTCGCTCTGTCACCCAGACTGGAGAGCACTAGTCGCTCCCGACCACTACAGCCTCAACCTGCTTGTCACTGGCAATCCTTACGCCTCAGCCTTCCAAGAAGCTGGAACTATGGGCGCGTGCTACCCCTCCCAAC
>NW_007267169.1:0-819 GCF_000164805.1 Carlito syrichta | reverse complement strand
GTATGAGGGCCAGCAGGAGGCAGAAAGGGCAGGGGAGCACTGGGTTTCCATGTGGCTGGTGGGAAGGGTCGATTGGAATGAGATGAGCAGCTTTATCACCAGGAAGACAGGTGATGGTGGATGAGGGCCTGTGTGTGTGTTTCTGTGTGTGAGCAACAAGCAGCGAGGAAACAGGAAGAGAGAGAAGATCACAGTTGCTTTTGGAAAGATAAGCGATACAGCAGTGTGCAGTATGCAGAATGGGGAGGTGGAGGGGCAGTGGTGGGGAGGGTGTGTGTGTGGGAGGAGGGGGTTATGAATTAAGTGGCAATGGAGAAACAAGAGGAAGGGAGGTTGGGTTAGAGGGTTTGTAGTGGAGCCGGTGAGGTTCAGTCTGGTCCTGAGGGGTGGGGGTGAGGATCGGGTGTTGGGAGCCAGCCATGGAGGCCTTCCTGCTGACAAAGTCCAGGGGGCTGAAGACCCCAGGCCACCAAGTGAACCTGGGCAGCTGAGATTCTTGCCTTTACATTCCTTTCTTAAGGAGGCTTGTAATTCTGGTTAGGGATTGTGACTAAGGTGACTTGAGCCAGAGGCCTTTTGTTTTACAAACATTTGAAGCTCATTCTCCCTGGCAGGAAATAATTAACGCAGATTGTAAACACCAGGTGTGAAGTTAGGGAAAGCTAGTCAGGCCAACTTGCAGCTAAGTAACCTTGAAAATGTTACTTTATCCCAGTTAGTTGCAAATTGCTGTGTGAAGGTCACAGGTGTGACTTGTTAATCTAAGTGATAATGGTAGTGCTTAGAACTTGGTAGTGATTTATAATGTAATAGTTATAG
>NW_007267168.1:0-734 GCF_000164805.1 Carlito syrichta | reverse complement strand
ACTCAAAAACTTTATTCTTCTCAAAACTGGCATCCAGCATCATCTTCTTAGTAAAACCTAGCCTGTTAATGTCAAGAGAGACATCACTCTTTATTCTTTTGTGATTTACACTGTCCCTACAGACACTTCTGTCACAGCACAATCCACACTCAATCCCCTCATTCACTTATTTCACCCCCTTGAGGGCAGGCACAATGTCTAATCCATCTTTGTTTTCTCACACATTTGTCATACAGCTACTATTAAAAGCCTGGTGCAGAGACTCAACCTATAATCCCAGCATTTTGGGATGCTGAGGTGAGAGGACTGCCTGAGCCTGGGGGTTCAAAACCAGACCTTATCTTTACAATAAATCAAAAAATTAGCAGGATGTGGTGGCATGCATTGGCAGTTGAAGCTACTTGGAAGGCTGAGGCAGAAGGATTTCCTAAGCCCAGCAGGTAGAGGCTACAATGGCCACGAGCATCCCATTACACTCCAGACTGGGCAACAGAGTGAGACTCCAACTAAAAAAAAAAAAATGTTTGGTGATATACCTGAATAAAAAGGAGTAATAGTCAGAAAATCAGAAAATAATGAATTCACTTTTAAGCAGATTGAGGCCTTCTTTCTTATTTTTGAATAAAGGGTTCACTGCATTGAATTAACTTAAAGAAAGCAATGATATACATCAGAGAAAATGCTAGAATTAAGCTAATAAATTCATGGATGAAGTGTAACTACTTCTCATGTTG